>NC_141064.1:35213198-35422391 GCF_041138505.1 Cibotium barometz
ATGATTTATGCTCCCTCAACCCCACCATGCTCCGCAAAGTCCGAGGACCCCTCATTCACGCCCAAGTCCAAACCCCCCCCATAACCAATCATCATGGGGCCCATATCTCTCCTTCACCTTGCACTTCATTAAGTCCTACCATAACATAGACAATGCAATGGAGGTTGAGATGTTGGATGGGTCACATGGCCATGTCTCTCTCTTTAAGGATCTTATTAGAAGAGCCCTATATCTCCCAACCACCTCATCATAATTCCACAGTGGGAAAGGAGCCATGGATGAGGTTTGTGGCACTTGATCACACTAAATAAGGTCTCAATTCCAATGGGGATAAATTTAAAGACATCATAGTCCCCAAATTGGTGCCACTAGGTCGTGTGCTCACTTTCCTCACTTATTAGAAGATATCATAAACCCCAAATTGATGTCCCCAGCTTGCGTGCTAACTCTCCTCACTCATTACAAAGCTAGGGACTATCACAACAATGCATCACTCATCATCCTCACCAAGCTGCTTTTAGGTCACAACTGGCAAATTCGACTAAAGCCTTTACTAGTGAACTGCAGGCTCCTTCTAGAACCTGACATGCAAGGTGCATTGCATCCACAAGCTTATAAAGATCCTTTTTCATGCTATTAACAAAGAGATTACACCCCCTGTACCTTTCCCAACCCTTTCCTAGCTTATGAAGTAGCGTCTTTTCAACAACCCCAAGCCTCTTCTTCTCTCAAAGAGGCAAAAGTTGGAGACATCCCAAAACCCTTGAGTTTCCTCACCCAGGCCAACCATGGAGGAACCTTCAATTACCAACATGCCTCCAACAAAAGCACAAAAACCACCTTCAAAAGCCACAATCCCCATTCCCCAATCCACTCAGGGTGGAAGATCCTATCAACTCCCCAAGTGATATGTTTGAGCTACATGACTTCTTTGCACAGGACCCACATCAAGGAAAGGTGCTTGAAGCCCCCATGCCAAAGATGCCCACCCACCAGAAAGTCACCAAGCAACCCCCCATGAGTAGGCTCCCCCTTCCCTCCATAATTCCATCACCCAATTCAACATCCTTCCACCTCTAGAATGTCCACTTTGGTCAGCCCTCCACCATCAAGACCATCCCATGCCCACCTCCACAAAACTCCCAAGGATGCCATATGGACTCTCATCACATGGACCATCTTATTCCAAAGAACCCGAGCTATAATGACTTTCTAGCTCCCCCAAGCACTTTTGAAATTGACACTCTCACTGGTGGGTTGAGCTTATCAGCCATATGGCCGAGAGTTCCAAGCGGCACACCCTCCATGAGATCAAGTTCCAAGATGAGTCTATCCATGAAGAGCATCATGAAAACTAACGACACCTAAAAATTACTTTAGGTTGCCAACAATGAGAAGAATTCCAAGCTAGAAGTTGAGCTCAAGAAAGGAAAAAGAGAAATCCATAGGCTTCAGATTGAGCTCATTTGTTGGCCTAGATGAGATAGCCAACACTCACAAGCAGGACATCGATGCCCTCTTTGTGCGGCTATAAATAGAAATAACCAAGATTGTGCGATAACCCAGGCACATGGAGCCCAAAGGGAGGTCAAACAAGCTAAAGCCAAAGAAGTCCAAACTGTCTATTTTGCTTGAGCATTTTTAGATCTTCCAAAATTTGATTTTGCCTTTCTTGAATTTTTTCATCTACCTTCGTATTGTCCAATATTTACTTAGATTTACTTAAGTCCAAGATTTAGAACCCTTCAGTACAAGATCTAATCAAGATGTAGAATTTGGTGGGTGATCGAAAAGTTGGGATTACTGGTATGGATTTGGATTGGCCAGGATCTGAAAACTTGACTACTGTGATTTTCCTTTTTCCATCTTTGGGGTTTCTTCTACCCTTGTGCAAGGGTCTTAACCATATCAAGTGCTTAATGCATGTGTTTGTGTAACATATTGCAAGCAGTATGGTGCTAAAACATTATGTCAAGTTATTTTGACATATAGGCACCCTCTCAAACTAGCATTGTTCTACCATACTTCCCTAGTTACTAGGCACCCTCTCAAACTAGCATTGTAACAAAATCCCTATGCTTTACAGAAATGTGAAACTCCTAAAGTAACTTGGTCTATTTATACTCTACTAAAGGATGAAGGTGGCTTGGACATACCACCCATGCTTCAAAAGTTCTTGTGGAATGGTACAACCCCTAAAGTCATTTGGTCAATTTGTACTCTACTATAATTTGTACTATTATACTCTACTAAAGGTTGAAGGTGACATGGACAACAATGATTTTGGTCACTCATGGCACAAGCCTTGACTCACATTTGTGAGCATCACTTTGCTCACACTCCATGTCCATGTTTAAAATTCTTTCACATTTAGATTCCTTGCATTTTCACTCATAGTTTCACTCAATTCCTTGCATTGTCACTCACATTTTTACTCAATTCACAATGTGACTCACTTACTCACATTTATGAGTCACTCCCATTCATGTTTTTTCATTGTTTTTATATCCATGAAACAAATTCACTTAGGAGTTCACACCACTCACACTGAATTTTTCACTCACATTCGCTAATGGCCATCACTCACTTTTTGCCTTCTCCGTGTTCAAATCTATGGAAAAAAAACTATAAAAAGTGGGGCCTTTAATAAGTTTTTTTAGCACGAACTTACTCTTTAGCTAACCAAACCTTGTAAAAAAGTTTCAAAATTTGGACTTAGTTTCTTCTTGCAAATAACTCGCTTTCTTGCACCCACAAACACTCACTTTGACTTCTTCTTACATGAGTAACACCCATCTCTCTCCACATCACATATGTTATTATATTTTAGTTCCCTATTTTGGAGTGTGTGTAACTATGCTTCTCCTTTTTCTCTCTTCTTTCACATCTACATATTTAGCCACATGGCTTCTAAGTTATATGCCCCCCTATAGAGGAATAACAAAGGACTTTAAGACCTCCTAGTAGGCACTCCATATATCAAGAAACATTGATCCTCACAATCAAAGGGTGATGTTATCCATTCAATTATGAAAATGAAGGGGACAAAGCCAACTTTAGGTTCGCCTGCCCTCAAGGCTAGACTAATGATTGTGTTTTTAGATAAACTTATGATCAATGATCATAAGTTGAGATCATCTTCCAATTCAACAGATGGAATCCTAATCTTTGATACAAATGAGACAAGGAGTGTAGATCTTGGGACAATCAACCATTAATTTAGTTAGACCGCTTTGAGCATAAAAGATAAATTCTTAAGACCATAAACACTACAGTAGGGGTCAAGATGGGTTGATCTTGGCTTTTTGTATTTATGATTTTTACAAGCTTAGAATGACAAAGGCTACCTGCACAATCTCACTAGCAATTTTAGAACACGATTGGTTGATGTGAGAACATTACTAAAGTAGTAGTGTGTGTATGAAATCATTTGCCAAGCAGATCACATAATTATAGACTTTCCTACCATTGCTATTAGAGATGACTAATCCCTCTCATAGGATAATTTGGTTCTCTAAAAGTATTTTGACACTAATCTTGAAAACTGAGCCGCTTTTGTGGCCCAAGATTGATTTATGAATTTTAAGAAATGGAAGGCAAATCAACCTAAAATATCATGAAACTACTTAATAATGCTTGGTTAGCATTAGCATGCATCTACATATGGAAAAAAGTTTTAAAACAAAACCATGTACCCAATAAATTATCATTTTTTAAAATGACTAAAAATGGCATAAAATAGTTAGCCTTATCTTCAAAGTGATGTATTTTTAGTTGATAAAAGAAGATGCATGCGAATGGGAGAGCTAATGAGAGATGAGAAATTGTTTTGATGATCCAAAAAGGACCATAATTTCTCAATCTCAACTTTGGGAATTTTGACTCTATTATCTTGATGAGGTGTCATAAAATAAAAAATCTCCTTCTTGAAATTATACAATAACTACTTTTAGGGGCATGTTTATATTGTTCCTTTTCTTTGATTCTTTTTCTTTGATTCACGACTAGTAGCAAAATATCCTACCTTTCTTGAATTAATTGAGTTGGTGTTGCATGATAATGTTTATATGATGTTCATGTGTGTGACTTGGAATAGAGACATCCTTGTTATAATAAACTTTTCTAAGTCTAAATACTCTTATTGAGTTGCCAATGGTTTTATATAATGTCAAAGAATCTCTTCCAAAATCTATTATCCATTAGTTTAAGGATGATAAGAAAAAATATTGATTCTTCAACGAGATGTTCACTCGAGGTGGAGGAGGAGATGTGTTTCAAAGCCAGAGATGGTAGTGACACTGCATTCTTCCACAAATGCAAAAAGTTCAAACATGGTTTACTCTAGGAGACTATTTGCCACACGAAAGAAAATAGCATTACTCTCACTACCACAAGGTACTCCAACATTGGGAGACACTTACTCCTAAATTGGGAGCTATAGAGAAAAAACCCCCAAATTTTCGTTGATGTAGAGACTCCAATTTGATGCAAGAGGCTTAATTTTGGAAAAGCCCAAAATTTATGGGCATTGGATCTCTAATTGGATAGATTTCTCCATATTGGAGAAAAGGCCTAAATATTTTAAGTTACAGAAGCTTTAATTTTGTAAGATACCTCTTCCCTTATCCTAGCAAAACAGAGAAATTAAATTCTGGATAAATATTTCTAGTGAGAGAATATGAGAATTTGATAAGATGAGCATTTTTTATGGAGATTTTAAAGACTGAGAAATTATAAAATAAAAAATTCATTAAAGTAATCAAGCTGTTGTGCAAAAATTAAGTTGGGGATTTCTATGTGCATGTGCACTCCCTCTACACATTGGGGTTTAAATAGAGGAATAAAATAATAAAAGTAATCTTAGAATTTTTTGAAAAGAAATAAAAGAGTTATTTTTAGACAAATCAATTAATGAGAATTATCTGTAAAATATGGACGGGAATATGTGTGCAACATTAGCCTTGGGTGGCAAAGAATGTGAATAGAGTGCACATTTGAATAAATTCAAGGGTAAATGTGTAGATGATTAAAGTTTGTTAAAGGGTGAGTGCAAATACTTTTGGGTTAATTTTTGGAAGGAATATAGTGATTAATGTGGAGATAAGAATTGTGAACTAATAGAAGGCTCTACCCGTGCATGGATGTGTTAGTTAACTAAATATATTGGTGGATGCATGTAAGGTGGTTAAGTGCATGAGAAAATGAATGGATGTATGAATATTAAAGTGGATTTGCATAAAGATATGGTGGGCTACTGACTTCAGCTGACTAATGGTGCATGAGAGTTATGTAGCTGTCATTTTCAAATATAAAAATCCCTCCCCCCAATAAGAAATCAACGAGTTTTTCCATTTAGCTAGGAGAGTACATTTTGCTCAGGTTTTAGTGAAGTACTAGATTGCTCCTAGGTTACATTATGAAGGGTTAAAGTAGTCAATCGAGGTGTAAGGGGTGGCATTTTGGAGTTTTTACAACCTTGGGAGCAACAAAAAGAACTTGTGTGGAGTTTTGAAGAAGGAGGGAGAGGCCAAATATTTTGTCCACTGGTATTGTAGGGTACCCCAAGTTCATATTTACAAGGTATAATATTCTAATGTTTGTAAATTATAATTTTCTTATCCCTTTACATTAAAAATTCATTGTTTTGATTTAAATTAAATTATAAATGTAATTAAATAATCTCTACATATTTCTCAAGACCAAAGACCTCTAAGGTCTAGCCTTTATCCTTTATTCTTATAATTTATTGCCCATACGTTAGCAGAACCTTAGTAAATTTTGAAACCCTTTTATTATCTTGAGCAAATTAGATGTTGGGGTAGCCTATTCCTAAGCATAGCATAATTTATCATTTAATCAAATTATGGGAAGTGCCTTAGGATGGATCAATTTTTAGAGAGAGAAAAAATGTCTAAATGCTCTAAATTAAGATGAGCCCAAGTCTAGAGTAGCCCTTAGGGTAAATTATGAGCAAAGGGATGTGAAGACGTGACCTTCTATGTAAGTAGGATTAAGGTCAACAATATTTCAAAACCCTAGAAGTGACTCTACAAAACTAAGTCGTATAAAATATGGTGAGATTAGATCAATCTCTCCTAAGGAAAACCTATTTTTAGAGAGAGAAAGTCTCAATTAACCCTTAAATTAAGGAAAATGATAATACCTTAATCAAATGTAGTGTTACGTTTTAAAAGCAAATTCTAGTGTGCCCTTATAGATGATAAATTAAATGACTTTTGATGGTGAATAAGGACCAGGATCAAGGTCGAGAACAGAAAAAGTTAGGGATTGATGTGCTTAATCCAAAGAGTCAAAATCCTTAAGACTTGTATAGATGATATCAAAGGAAATAAACTTGAGAAATTAAGATTAGAATACTTTTAAGAGACCTTCAAAGAGGAGAAGTCCTTGAGAATAAACTATAGTTCCTTAGAGATTTTTGACATAAAGTTAAGCCCTGAATAAGAGAAGTAGGACAATGACGTTAGAATGACCATCTTTCTATGCAAAGGATCTTAAGCAAAGTTCATTGGATTGGCTTATGGAATCAAGACTTGGAAATGATCTTGATAAGGGAAGAATCTTAAGAAGACCTCACCAAGATATGTTGTGGGCTAGAGGAATCTAACTTGCTTAGACTGGAGAGCTATGATGTCTTGTCTAGCTTGCGATGGTTTACACTACTTTGAATGTGAAATATGATGTTTTTTTTTGAAATATTTAGAATATTATATTCATGTGTGATGCATATGTGTTTATTTGTGGAAGCCTATGAAGCTACAACACCATTCCCATGTGGATGTCATCTGCAGAGAGTGCATCACACGAAGGTGATCATGTCCGAGACCTTGACCCCTCTAGAGACTGAACATGGGCGTGAAACGGGCAGGGTAGTGCGTGGCGACTAACTATGGCAACTAAGTATACGTGCTAGTAGTAGACATTTGTGGCTCTCTTGATGATGCTAATGATGCTAATACCTAGAGTGTTTATGCTTATGAAGATCATTTGGCACTTGTGTTGAGGTGGATGTGAGATAGCGTAGGGTTCCTCCAATCATCACGATGGTCCAAGAGTGTTCAAGCTCATTGGTGCATATCATCCTAGTCTAAGGATCACTATATTGTGATGGTGTGAGGATATTTATGATGAGGATGTGACACTAATGTGTTACTTGGATATTTTGTATGTGATATGTGACATGGACATATGATATATGCATGTTATGTAGAAGAATTGTATGTTGTATATTTTCTTTTGGTAGGACTTTTTTTTTACAAAGAAGTGCTACGTGTGTGGAATTGTTTCTAAGTGGTGTATGTGAGTTAAGTGGTAATTATGGGTGCGTGAGTTAACATTGGATCCATAGGTCCAGTGGTGGTAGGCGAAAAGCTAGAGCCATGGGATTGGATTGTTGGAAATAAAGTTGCAGGAATGCGCGCGCACACACACACACACACACAGTGGAGAAGCTCAAGGGAGAACACAATAAGATGATAGATAGATCATGAAGTTGTGTTGTACAAAGATGATAAGTATACCCCAAGATGGGTGTATACGACTAGCACGAGAAAAAAACCAAAAAAAGTGCCCCGATTGACAACATCACTACCAAATATGGCTATAAATCCTCCTTGGGAGTGATGATGTGAACAAGGGGTGAGTTGGCACTAGAAGTATAGAGATGTGCCATGATCTTTGGACCATGATAGGGAGCCTAGACTAGTCCCCAAATGGAAGTAAGCTTAAAGATTTGCTAAAAGCTTCAAACTTCTCTTATGGAAGAGCCTTCGTGAACAAATGTGCCAAGTTGTCCTATGTTGGCACATAAGCCAAGTTGATTTTCCTTGCAGAGCATCTCTCCCTGACATAATGATAGTGCACCTCAATGTGCTTTGTGTGAGTATGAAAAACTGGATTCCTCACAACAACTACCATAGCACTCTAATTGTCAGTGACGATGGTAGTGGTATTGGCTGAGGACTTGCTAGTACCCAAATCAACAATAAGGTGCCTAAGCCAAACACACTCAACTATAGCTGTAACGCTGCCCTATACTTGGCTTCATAGCTAGAAGTGGCCATAGTGGGTTGTTTCTTGCTGAGCCGTGATATACATGAATCACCAAGGGGTGAAAGCAAAAACCACTCATGGACACTCGTGTGTCATAACATCCAACCTAGTTTGAGTCTGTAAATTCATGCAACTATGATTTAACCCCCTTGGGATAAAACAACCCAAAGTGCTTAGTGCCCTTTAGGTAACAGAACACCCATTTGATAGACTGCCAATGCATTGTGCCTGGGCTATGCATAAATCTGCTTAATATTAAGACCACATACTGAATGTCAAGCCTGGTGTTACACAAAAAGATAAGGCATCCAATAGCTTCTCGATACAAGCCAGCATCAAAAGGGTCACCTGCATCTTCAAGGCTTAGTCATAAACCCAACTCCATAGTGTTAAAATTACAACAATGTGATGAGCTATGGTGGATCAAATGCTAGAATCAACATCATTAAACAAAGAGATTAGATGATAATTAAGACATGATTAGTGAGCAATTAACTGATAGCTTAATGTAGTCATGGATAATAAAAAACCAGCAAATTCTCATTAGGCCAATGCCTCAATTTATAGAGTTTACATCCAAGCATCCAATCCCTCAATTTATAGAGTTTACATCCAAGCATCCAATCCCACTGATTTCTCCTTGATTCACTCCATCTCTTTTGCTTGATTCTCTCCACCTCTCCCAAAATATCTCCACACCTCCTAAATCTCCTCATGCTACCCTTTATTCTCTCCCAGTAGATACTTCTCACCTTTTCATAGGTTCTCTCACATTTACAGATTCTCTTTTACAGCCTCTAGCCAAGGGCTTGTTCCTGCACACACCCTATTCACTTGTATATTTCAACACCTCCCCTCAAGTGAATACTCATAGCACACCTGGACCCTATACCAAGTTTCCCTCTTACTTGATAGTCCGTGACCAGTGCCTCAAGTCCCTAAACTCATAGTCCTTGACTCTCTCTCTCTCTCTCTCTCTCTCTCTCTCTCTCTCTCTCTATGTGTCCAAGGCTACTACAAGTGCCCGTGACCTCGACTAAAGTGCTCACACATACATCTACCACATGGCCTACATCATCGGTGGCTCAGAGGTGGTTTTACTCTGTTGGGGTAGGCTACATTAGGTTGTGGGGTTTCTCTCTCTCTCTCTCTCTCTCTCTCTCTCTCTCTCTCTCTCTCTATATATATATATATATATATATATATATATATATATATATATATATATATATATACAAAATGGGCTAACCTTTCTATCACCCAATGTGTGGTAGATTGGTTAGCTCATAGAGTTGTTATTCAACACGTCTCACTCCCGTCGCGGATAGATCATATTTGGTCTCTTGGGATTGTTCCTACGACGTTAAAAGAGCTTCTTCTTCTTCTTCTTCTTCTCTCTCTCTCTCTCATAGATTTTCACATGGCTCCTCACTCTTTGGAGCCTCACATCTTCTCTTGTCTTCAGTCTTCTTGTCGTGGCAGCTTCTCTTCACGCGTCCATGTCTTCCTCTTCTTTGAGTCTTCTTGTTGTGACAGCTTCTCTTCGCGCATCCATGTCTTCCTTCAATGCTTCGTCTAGCTCTTCTTCTCGGTGTGGATCCTCCTCTTGGAAAGAGATCTTCTTCTTCTTTCATGGCTGGGGCCATGAGCTTGTCTGTCAGTCTTGCTCCATGTGAGCAACATGTTTTAATGTATTGTTGACAATTCTTTTGGGCTTTTGATGTTTATCTTGTGTCATTATGCAATTTAAACCCAAATCTATGCGGGAGGTCTTGCCTCTTGCCTTATTCTGGACAAGGGTAGTGTCTGATCCCATTTTTAATGTGCCCAATACATAATGCGTATAGCATTCATTCTTATGCACATTCCCAAATGCAACTCTGGCTATGAATAATCTTAAAATTTTAGTGTGATTTTTGCAGGCCTTAACCAAGGGGTAAATGCAAAATGATGATTACCACAAATTTATCAGCATAATTTTTACGAGAAATTACATTAAATCAAGGGTAACCAATTTGTACGAATAGTTGGAGTATCAAATCATCTCCGAATTGCAATATAAAGTTATAAAGATCTGTATCAGATACCTAATGGTTAATTTGAACCCTCAATTGCACCCAAAAAATAGTGATTAGCATTGATTAATCATTGATTAGCTACTTAATCCTCTGTTTTGTGTGCAAAAAACAGAGTATGCGGGGAGTCCAGATCTGAGGCCTTAGAGTTCAAATGAGCTCAAATCCTTTCAAGGCCAACAATAGCAATTAGTCTAGTAGAGGATTAAGCCAATAAACACAAGATTTGACCAAACATTGAATGCGTAATCTCTGTTTTACCAAAGTCACCTGTAGATTTGATGAAGAGCTTGGATCTCACTCTGTAGACTTGATCAAATCAAATTCTGTCTTCACCAGCTTGTAGAGCACCTTGAAAACCCCTATGGCCAAGAGGAATTAGACCCATTGCAACTGGAGAAGAAGAGATATCATTTTTCCTTAGAAAAAATGGCGCCTGCAAAATTAGCAAAAATCGTAAGCTTGTCTTGGCGGTTTGCTGCGCTGATTCGCTTGGCTGGAGCACAAGTGAGATAGCTATGTATGGCTACAAGGGCTTGAGCTAATGTTGCTCCTGGAGGGAGATCAAGCCCCTCCACTGGCTGGAGGTACAGTGGGCTAGTTGAAAAGAGGTAAAAATATTAATTATTTACTAATCCTAATTAGCCAAGTGATTAGCAAGATAATGGGCTCACAAATTGATGGATTCTAGGCTAGGCTATGATACCATGTTAAAATTACAGCAATGTGATGAGCTATGGTGGATCAAATGCTAGAATCAACATCATTAACAAAGAGATTAGATGATACTTAAGACGTGATTAGTGAGCAATTAACTGATAGCTTAATGTAGGCATGGATAATCAAAAACTAGAAAATTCTCATTAGGTCAATGCCTCAATTTATAGAGTTTACATCCAAGCATCCAATCCCAGTGATTTCTCCTTGATTCACTTCACCTCTTTTGCTTGATTCTCTCCACCTCTACTAGAATATCTCCACACCTCCTAAATCTCCTCATGCTACCCTTTATTCTCTCCCAGTAGATACTTCTCACCTTTTCACAGGTTCTCTCACATTTACAGATTCTCTTTTATAGCCTCTAGCCAAGGGCTTGTTCTCGCACACACCCTATTCACTTGTATATTTCAACACATAGGTGTAGCCATAGGTTTATAGTCTTCAAGATTATAGTTCTTCAACAATGCATCTATGTATTTTCTTTGCAGCATAACAATGCCATCATTAGGTTGCCCAAAACTCAATGCCCAAATAGTACTGCAGCAATGGTCCAAGATCTGACATCTCAAAAGACTTCTCTAAAAATCTTAAATATGATCATCATTAGGGCCTATGACCAGCAATGCATCTATGTATTTCGTCTGGAGCATAACAATTCCATCATTACGCTGTCAAAACTTAATGCCCAAATAGTAGTGCAACGTTCCAAAGTACATGACCAATAAAACATCCTTAGTCCTCTTAATATAGAGGGTACTCTCAGCTGGTGGGCTGTTGCAAAAACCCTGTGCAACCAAGTATGCATGTATCTTTTCATACCATGCTTTAGGAGCTTGCTTAAGACCATATAAAACTTTCTTTAATATGCACACTTTTGATTCTTGACTTTTTTGAACAAAACCACGAGGTTGAGATACAAAGATCTCCTCATGAAAATCTCCATTCAAGAAGACAATTTTGAAAATCAACTCACATACATTCCAACCTTTATGTGTTGCTAATGTAATGAAACTCCGCATGGTAGTCATATGACATGTGGGTGCAAAGGTTTCACCATAGTCAATGCCTTTTTCTTGTGCATACCCTATGCAACAAGCCTTTCTTTGTATCGCTCAACACTACCATCAACTTTATGTTTAAGCTTGTAAACCCATTTCATGCTAATGGCCTTCTTAACATGAGGCAAGTCTACCGAATCCCATGTATCATTTTCTAGTATCGAATCATACTCAAACTGCATAGCACTTATCCAATTTTCAAATTCCTTTGCTTCATCAAAGGAGATATGTTTCTCTTCATTATATAAACTGGCAATAAGAGCATGACTTGCATCATCAACATGACATGCATGATGAGAACTTGCACGTGTTCTGCTAGGCAAAAGAGTGGCCAATTTGTTGTCACATAGTGTTTGCACTAGCCATTTTGGCATACTTTTTAACTCCTCAATTTCCCTTCTTTCCTCATCAACTGCATCATCCACATTTGTAGAGATAGATAACAAGTTCTTCTTGATCCCTGCTACATATAATACATCTGAAAGCGTGATTGTTCCACCATTTGTAGCAGTGAGATAAAATTTTTACCAACTCCTTTTACATGATACGAGGATTTGTCTGCACATGTTATAGTGTTTCCTTGTGGAGAAGATTCAAGTGATGAGAACAAATTGCGAGATGAGAATTAATGTGCTTATTATCACCATTGTCAAAGTACCAGACATGCACATCTATAACAACCATGCATACATCCTTATGGGAAGGGTCAAAACTGCACTACACAATGAAATCCCAATCATTGTGTGCATAATTTACAGATTCTTTGTATTCTACATTAGATGCTAATGCATTACTACAACCATACCTGAGTCTTTCTTTTTCTCCTTCTCCAGCCATTTCCTGCACTCATTAATGTAGTGACCATGTTTCTTGCAATAGTTGCATTTTCCCTTTTTCTTTGGCTTGTTGCCTTCCCAATGACTCTGATACCCGAAGGAAAGGATTTACCTTTGCCTCTTTGTTGACTAGCAACAAAAGCGTGATCTCTTGTATGCATGACTCATCTATTTTACCTGGATTTCTCTTCTTGGAAGAGAACAAAAACCAACTCCTCAAACTTCAAGGCATTTGGATTACCTTTCATCATGAGTATGATGGTAGAAGCAAAACCTTGATACGAGTCTGACAACACATTCAAGATAGTAGGCATCAATGAATTGTCATGATATACTTCATCAACACTAGCCAACTACTCCTTAAAATTCTTGATTTTTGTAAGGAAACTGTCCATGGAGTCTCCCTCATCCATATGCTCTGACTCTAATTGCTTATGTATTTAAGCAACACGTGTTTCATTACGTACATGGTACAATGATGCAAGTGCATCCCAAGCATGTTTAGAAGTCCTACATGACCAAATAAGAGGAATGATACTCCTCTTGTGACTAACAAAGGAAGCAACACATGTGCCTGCGCATCTCTCCTGTCCAACTTTGTTTGTTCCTACATAGGAGGCATGCTATCCGGTGGTAATGCGCCATGTGAAACTGAGTCTGTGTCTGCAGATGTGCCTTCTACAATCAGAGGAACCAAGATGTTTACATGCCGCATCATATAGGACCATAACGGGTAGTTGGTCCTGTGTCAAGCTTATCCTCCGTGGGGGATAACATCCAAAATACATCACTGTCTCTGCCATTTCTGATAATACCCAAGCAAGTAATCACACAATGTGCAAGTGCTAAGTGCTCTTTTGACGCAACCAAGGTGGCTGCTAATAAAGGGCTGTTGACAATGGAGATTGTTGAGATATCGAGCTCAACTAGTGCTACAACGGACATTGATGACCCGTCTGGGTGATAGCTTCCGCATTTACACCACTGGCATGGTTGGTGAGATTATGGGTGATATGTGGCTAGTGGGATGACAGGCTCTGTGTGTGACAGCTATTTTGGATCACTAGAGACTGGCATAGTTATAGCGCCAGCTCATTTAGTCGAGTTCACATTATGGACCGATCCTTGTATGTTGTAGTAGTTGAGTACTAACCTATATAGTGTGTACTCTTATCTTTATGTTATGTTGGTTGAGTAGAGAAGAAGAAGATAGAAGAAAATTTAGCTATCCATCTCTCTCTTGTGTCTTGCTCTCTCTTGTGTGTGTGTGTTTGCTTACTAGGGTTTGAAGCTCTCCCTCTCCCCCACATTCTCTTTATGGTATCAGAGCCTGGTTCGTGTAAGAGCTAAGGAGGTAAGCAAGAGGCAAGAACAAGCAAGGAAGCAATACTACATGGGTAAGAGCACCATCATCTCTTTCCCCTTCTTGGTTTAGGTACAACACCCCCTTAGTAGCTCTGTGTGCTACACATCTCCGATTGAGGAGCTGTCTTCGCGGGAGCGGAGCTACATGGCAGGTATTCTGTTCTTTTGGATGGAATTTTTCAGCCAAATGCGCATTTCGGGTGCGTTTTATGGGCCCCGTTTTGTCACTACAGGGTATTTTTTACGGTCTCTAAAAGTTCTGGTAAAGAATTGTTTCTGCTCAAAATCTGGTTATTGCAGTGCAGCAGTGCATTTTTGAAGTGCAGACATGGTTTGCACATGTATTGTTGATACTGGGAATGCATGTACATGTATTGTTGATACTGGGGGTGTATGTACATGTACTCTAGTCACATTTGGTGACACACAGGCTGTGCTGAAGTACCGTTGTTACAACAGTTACGAGAGATACTACTGTATTACAGGTTGCATACAGAAGTTGTATGTTTGTAGGTTATTTGATTGCTACAGGAAAACATGTCTGACGGAATTAATCAAATTTTTAGTAAGATTCTGGGTAAGAATAACTTCCATGCCTGGAAGTTTAGAATGACCAATTTCCTAATGGGTAAAGGATTTTGGGATTATGTAGACGGAGACAATGAGGAGCCTCTAGAGTTATTTGAGGAGAATGCCATTCCTAAGCAGATATAAAGGCATTCAAGGATTGGAATCAAGGTGCAAGAAAAGTCATGTACTGGCTTTCAATTAGTGTCACACTATGATAGGACACATACAGGATGCAAACACTCCAGCAGTTGTATGGCAGAATTTGGTTCAAATGTTCCAGACTAACACAAAGGCAAGAAAGTTGCAGTTAAAGCAAGAGTTGCATACTGTGGAAAAGAAAACAATGTCCATCAATGAATATTCCTTAAAGATCAAGAGAATTGTTGAATCCCTTGGGTCTATCAATGGGATCACTATTGAAGGATGATGATTTGGTGAGTGTATTTCTGAATGGGCTTGGCAAAGAGTACAAGCCATTCAAGACCTCCATTGCAGTTAGGGAGAATATTCCCAACTTTTGGGACTTGATATCTATGCTAATCATAGAAGAAAAGGCTTTACATGAGGATTCTTCTTCACAAAGCAAGAACACATCAGAACATGCCTTCTACTCTAATTCAGGTAGAGGTAGAGGTAGAGGCCGTGGTCAAGGCCAAGGTGGTGGCCGACAAGGAAATCAGAATTCTGGACAACAACAGTCCAATGATTCACAACAGCAATCATACATAGGTGGAAGAGGCCAGTCTCTAGAGGCAGGGGGAGCCAAAGAGGCCGAGGTGGTTGGCAAAGAAATAAAAATGCAAATAGCATAGAGTGCTAAAACTGTGGCAAACCAAGACACATGGCAAAGGAGGACTGCTACAAAAAGCAGAATGACATTAAAAGTGGGAAGCTGCAGCAAGGCAACTATGCATCATCTAGCAAACATGGAGGTGATGTCAGAAGTGAGCAACTGTTTGTGATGTAGCACATGCTTAGTTCCATAAAGGGGATGTGTCAGGATCTCAAGATATATGGTATGTGAATTCTGGCACCTCAAACCACATGACCAGTTATGCTGAGTGGTTTAGAGATATGTAGAAAATGGAAAAACCAGCTTATGTAGAAACAGGTGATGATACTACGCATCCCATTGTGCATGTTGGTAAAGTGCCATTGTCTATGCACGATGACAAAATGTACTTGGTTGATGTACTTCATGTTCCAAATATTACAAAGAACCTAGTTTCTATGTTGGACAGACGGTTGGGTAGGGTCTGCAACAAGTGAGGTTTAATCCTCAAGGATGTTTTGTGTGGAAGACTTCAAAAATAAGTGTCGCTTGGTTGCAAAGGGTAACAGAAATGGTAGGATGTTTACTTTGGATGTGAACATGCATGAGATAAAGGTAGCCATGTTTGCGCATGGAACAGGTGTCATTGTAGATATTGACATATGGCACAAGCGCATTGGTCATGTGAATGTACAACGACTTAAGTCTATGCAGGCCCCCAAAATATTGTTTCAGATTTGCCAAAGTTTAAGGTTGATGGTATGCATAAGTTATGTGAAGCATGCCAACTTGGTAAGCAGGCCAAACATGCTTTCTCATATGAAAAGCATGTCAGTGCAAGGCCATTGGATAATGTATGGGGACCGACCAAGACTGCAACAATTATAGGTTGTAGGTACTATGTTACATTCATTGATGACCACACTAGGAAACTGTGGGTTTATTTCATAAAGGAGAAAAGTGAGGTGTTTGCTCACTTTCAGAGATTTAAAGCCTTGGTTGAGAAGGAAAAAGGCATGCTAATAAAATTCCTAAGATCATATGTTGGGGGAGAATATTTCTCCAATGAGTTCAATGATTTCCTGAGAAAGTAGGGAATCAAGAGGCAGTTTACGTGCAAATACAGTCCACAATAGAATGGTGTTGCAGAAAGGAAAAACAGGCACATTGCAGAAGTGGCACATGCCTTGATGGGGCTGAAAAGAATATGCCACATTACTTTTGGGCAGAAGCAGTAGCAACTACTTTATACATTAAGAACAGGACACCCACTGCAGTAGTTCATGGTATGACTCCTAAACGAAGTGGTACATGCCTTGATGGGACTGAAAAGAATATGCCACATTACTTTTGGGCAGAAGCAGTAGCAACTGCTTTATACATTAAGAACAGGACACCCACTGCAGTAGTTCATGGTATGACTCCTAAACGAAGTGGTACATGCCTTGATGGGGCTGAAAAGAATATGCCACATTACTTTTGGGCAGAAGCAGTAGCAACTGCTTTATACATTAAGAACAGGACACCCATTGTAGCAGTTCATGGTATAACTCCTAAACGAAGTTTACATGCATAAGACCGGATGTGTCTCACTTGAAAGTGTTTGGGTGTATTGCATATGTACATGTTCCTGATGAAGTGAGAACAAAGTTGGATCCAAAGGCAGAGAAATGCATCTTCATTGGTTATGCTATGGAGCAAAAAAGTTATAAATGCTATAACCCTACCACTCGTGAGATACGAGCAAGCAGAGATGTTATCTTCGATGAGATGCAGATGTAAGAAGTGTTGATGTTGCACCACACGTAGAGCAGCAAACAATCACAGGTGCTGAGTGGACCTGGGGAGTCCTCGAGCAGTGGATCCAATGTTAGCCCATGGTCAGGTAGGTTGAGGAATGATGCAGGTACACATGTATCACGGAAAGGGAAGGAAAAGGTAGATCAACCTTTTGTGCCTGATCTGTCAGCATATCACTCATATGTGGATGATGGTGACTCTAGTGGCTCTGAGCAGAGCCTTAATGAGGAGCTTGGCATTCTGTCTGTGGTTATTCCTGGTGTAAGGAGAACCAAGGTTGTTTTGAGGACACATGGCAGTGATCCAGGTGTACGCAGGTCTATGAGAGTTAGATACCTTATTGAGGCAGGTTGAGAGTAGACGTCCTAGTATTCGCAACATTTTTGTTATTCAAAGTCCACCATTTAGTCTATGAGAGAATCCTATGATACAGACCCAATTTTTTCTAAAATTTGGACTAAGATTAGAGACAATAATTGGAACCCTATTGGTGATTACTCATGCCATGATAGTTATCTTTTCTTTCAAAAAGATTGTGTATTACACAACCTTTCAGACAATTCATACTAGAGGAAATGCATCAACCACCATATATGGGTCATCGAGGTATTTCAGCTACCCTACCTTATAACTAGTATCTAGGGAATTCTTTTGGCCTTATCTCAAACAAGATATAGCAAAATTTGTGGCTGAATATTCTGTTTGTTAAAAGATTAAAAGCTACAAAGGTAAAACCGAAGAACTCCTTACCCCCCTACAAAGGTAAAACCGAAGAACTCCTTACCCCCCTACAAAGGTAAAACCGAAGGACTCCTTACCCCCCTACAAATTCCTAATGATACTTGGGAACAAATATGTCACGTAGGCTGTAACGCCTGTGACCGACGGCAGACCGGATGGCTATATCCGGGGTTCAGTGGGAGAGGACGCCCATGCGGAGTCATGGGCGGCCAGGCTAGTGTGGACGGCAGGCCACACACTATATAGCCTGGGGGATGAGGGGCAATCCTCATTCTTCCTCTATGGCTGGGTGGTGAGCCAGAGGCCATCCCCTCTCGTGGTAACGCCCGTAGCGGCGTTACGGATATCTAACACTAATGTCACGTAGGCTGTAACACCTGTGAGACCGACGGCAGACCGGATGGCTATATCCGGGGTTCAGTGGGAGAGGACGCCCATGCGGAGTCATGGGCGGCCAGGCTAGTGTGGACGGCAGGCCACACACTATATAGCCTGGGGGATGAGGGGCAATCCTCATTCTTCCTCTATGGCTGGGTGGTGAGCCAGAGGCCGTCCCCTCTCGTGGTAACGCCCGTAGCGGTGTTACGGATATCTAACACTGGTATCAGAGCATGGTTCGAAGGGATCGTAAGAGTCCGCGCACGCGAACGGGGGGACCGGAGCCCACTCGGTGGTTTTCATCCACAATCTCCTCACCCTTATCTCCACAAGGGAATGTGTGGAGGAAGGAGGGCCAAGACTTTTGAAGGGAAGAACTCTCTTTCTCTCTCTCTCTCATTCTCTCTCCCCGTCACACACAGCATCGAGGTAAGCAAAATGTATTTGTTTTCATTTTTTTCTGCGTTGAATCGATTTGAAAAACTGTGCGTTGAAGGTTTTCAAAAAAAAACGCCTGTGTGTTGAGGTGGGGGGGGCGCAGACCAACCCCACGAAACCTGTGTGTGTGGGGGGTGGGGCGGCGAAAACCAGCCAGCCCCAGCAAACCTTGAATTGTGTGTTGATAGCTACAAATGCTGCGCAAAACTGTGTTGACTGCGTTGAATGGCTGGGCGGCGAAACCCATGCACGCGTGGGGTGGGGGGGCGAAGACCAGCCAGCCCTTTCGTCATGCATTGGTGCTGTTGTTTTTCTGGCAGCGTTGACGCTGAAATTTTGTGTGTGTGGGACAAAGAGCATTGGCGCAGGAGCACCGCATTGAGTGTGAAGCGGCGACGGCGGCGGCGGCCAGCCAGCCAGGCGGCCAGCGGCGGCGGCGGCGGCGGCCAGCCAGCCAGGCCAGCCATGGGCGGCCAGCGGCACCGGCGCCGGCCAGCCAACGACGGCGGCCACCACACAACCGGCCACAGCGCCCAGCACACGCCAGACGCCCACCAGCGGCCAGGGAGAAGCCCAAAAAAAAAAGAAAGAAAAAAAAAGAGAAAAAAAACCATTTCTTTTTTATATATATATTTTTTTCATTATTCAATTTGAAAAAATTGAAAATCAGAAAATTCAAAGACCCTTTCTCTCTCGACTGGGAAGGAGAATCATTCCCGTAAGAAATAATCCCGACAAGGGATAAGTGTTTCCGGAGTTAATTTTTGTTATGAGTTGCAGGCATATTTTCTCGTGGATCGGAGCATCCCGGAAGCGTCCTTGTAGAGGCTCGCAACGCAACAAATCGACAGGCGACCGTAAAGGGGGGTGACTATTATTCTCTCTCCACCATTGCTCATTTTTATTAGCGTTTTTTTTTAGTAATTTCCGAGTTCTCGCATTATTTTTGCAAGAATTAAAATGTCTGCTAGGCGTAGTGTGTCTCCACCGCCTTCTACTTCTCTAGGTTTTTCCAGTCTCTTGTCCTCGGTCGCGGGTTTGACCCCGACCGAATTGTCAGGCCGTACACGCCCGACCGTTGTTCGGTCCGGAGCGCGCTTATCGATCACTCGTGATCCGCCAGCGCCCTCCTCGTCTATTGACCCTGCCTTAGGACCCAGCGAGCCCGCAGCAGCGGCCGCATTGGCTGATGACCCCTTTCTGGCCGATGAGCCAGAGGACATGAACACTGACGTCGCCGAGGGGACTGAGGAGGACCTCTTGGATTATGACGACGATGACTATGACCTACTAGACCCTGCTGATGTCCTGACAGAGACGGAGCTCTCTAGTGGACTGTTTAAATATCTTAATGCCAAATTGAACACTATGGGTAAAGTCCAGGCTGATTTAGTCACGATGTTACAGAGCATCTCCACACGGTTAGATGCACTGACAGCCGCCTCGGCTAGTACTCCGACTCCTCGTGGTAGCCGAGCTCCTACAGCACGGGTGAGCGTAGCCTCGCCAGTGGTTGCAGGAGTATAGGCCGATGCGCCTGCGGGGCCGTCCGTAGCGACAGCTTCGTCGTTGTTAAAAGACTTAAAGCCGCCTAGTTTTGGTGGCGAGGAAAAGGAGAGAAACAAGGACTCAGTCAATATGTTTCTAGCGAAGTGGTCAGATTTGCACGCGCTGCGACAGCAGCCTAGCCGTATACAGCCCGTAGAGGCTAGCCTCTCTTTAACCGGCAAAGCGTACAAGTGGTGGATGAGTCTGACAACTCGCCCTGCCACTTGGACGGAATTTGAAACAATGTTTCGAAAAGAATTTTTGCCTGTTAATGAGGCAGAGAGAAGCTGGGAGTTATGGGACAAGTGCTCGATGGAGAACAAATCCCTAACTCAGTACATCTCGAACTACAGGGAGATAGTACTCAAGTTAAAGGGAATCGATGCATTCCAGACATTGCGAGGCTTTAAGAGAGGCCTCAAAGATGATTACCTTGAGTACGTAGTACCCCTACAGCCTAAAGACTTAGCAGAGGCAATTCAATATGCACAGATATTCGATGACATCAAGCGCCGTAGTGCGCGTGGTAGTTCTAGCAGGGCCGAGGGTAGTGAAAAGAGGAGGTCAGGCCTCAAAAGAAAAGAATTCCGCAGTGAGAAACAAGGGGATAGGACGGACCAGGAAACACAGGGTGGTCATTGGTCTAAAAAACCGCGACCATCCAGAAAAAAAAGAGACACCGAAAACCAAAAGAAAGAGCAATATATTAAAGCGCGAAAGGAAAATCGCTGCTTTAATTGCAATGAAGTAGGACACACGAAGGCTGAGTGTCCAAAGCCTAAAGCCAGCACGAGTGGCAACGAGCCCAAGAAAGATGGTAAATCTTCTAGGCAGTTGCATACAGTGCAGAGACTCCCTCTCAGTTCCGCAGAGTTCAGAGAGGTGACAGTGTGTCATTGTGATGAGCATCACGCTTGTTCAGTGACACCAGCGATGTGGCAACCTACTGTAGGTCCGCATGACATGGTGCGCATGTATGGCACCATAGGTGGCCGTAGAGTCACAGTTTTTATTGATGATGGAGCTAGTCACAACTTCTTGAACTACTCGTTAGTCAAGAAATTGGGATTGACTGAGACCCGAAGTGATCATGAGTATACTGTTGGCCTAGCCAACGGATATGACAAAACGGTATGGAATACCGTAGTATTGGGGGTCCCATTATCTATGCAGGACTACAAGGCTCCGCTTGACTTTCAGGTCATGCACTTAGCCAGAGCAGACGTATATCTAGGCAGGGAGTGGCTGTATGGCTTGGGCCCTAGTCTAGCTCGGAATTACTTACATAACACGCTATGTTTTGAGCATGGAGGTAGAGTCATCACCCTGCAGGGCGACCGTACTGTCCCTGCCACACCACTTATTTCCTCCATGGAGTTGTGTACAGCGGTCCGCAGAGACCAGATAGCAGAGGTATATGCTTGTTACCCTCTTTTGAATTCTGTTTCCATAGATGAAACGATAAATGATGTTTGCGTAGACAAACAAGAAAAACAAAATACCCTTGGACGAGACCCACTGTTTGAAAACCCTATTTGGCATGCATGTGATTCAAACAACAAAAAATCCAAGGTGAATGAGACATTAAAAAAAAAGTACGTAGATACTTTAACGAATTTATTAGAGGAATTTCAGGATGTTTTTCTTGAT
Source organism: Cibotium barometz (assembly GCF_041138505.1). Lineage (NCBI taxonomy): Eukaryota > Viridiplantae > Streptophyta > Polypodiopsida > Cyatheales > Cibotiaceae > Cibotium > Cibotium barometz. The sequence continues at coordinate 35,235,223 of NC_141064.1, forward strand.
GATTTACCAGATGGTTTACCACCATCTAGGGAAGTAGACCATGGCATCGAAGTTATGCCAGGATCAAAAACTATAAGCAAACCTGCTTATAGATTAAGCCACTCCGAGGCACAGGAGGTGGAAAAACAATTAACGGAATATTTGAACAAAGGCTTTATTCGGCCTAGTTCAAGTCCGTGGGCATCGCCTATTCTTCTGGTAAAGAAGAAAGACGGATCTATGCGGATGTGCATAGACTATAGAGCTCTTAATCAGATAACGATTAAGAACAAGTATCCAATGCCACGCATGGATGAGTTGTTCGATCAACTCTATGGATCGAGATACTTCACAAAAATAGACCTGAGATCTGGGTATCATCAGGTTAGAATAAAAGCAGAAGATGTTGCGAAGACAGCATTTAGGACCCGTTTCGGGCATTTTGAGTTTTTGGTTATGCCATTTGGGCTAACCAATGCTCCAGCGACGTTTATGACGCTGATGGACAGTATTTTACGTCCATATCTGGGAAAATTCGTAGTAGTTTTCCTAGATGATATTCTTGTGTACAGTAAGACACAGAAAGAACACATAGAGCATTTGCGTCTAGTGTTCAAGTTGTTGCGAGAGCACAAATTATTTGCAAAGAAAAGCAAATGTGAATTTTTTGAAACAGAAATTCACTACCTTGGCCATATTATATCCGCCGATGGTACGCGGATGGAGCCAGAAAAAGTAGAGGCTATTCTTAAATGGCCAGCGCCGAAGAATCTCGAGGAACTGCAGATTTTTCTTGGCATGTCGGGGTTCTACCGACAGTATGTGAAGGACTACGCGAAGATCGCAGTCCCGTTGACTGACCAGTTACGGTCAAAAACAAAAAACATTAGTTGGGGGGACGCCCAACAGAAGAGCTTTGACAAGCTCAAGGCGACCTATGCAGCTGCACCTGTTTTGACAATTGTCGATCCAACTGAGCCGTTTGTTTTGGAAACAGACGCTAGTAATGAGGCCATTGGGGCCGTACTTATGCAAAGGGGACGCCCAATTGCATTTGAAAGTAAAAAGTTAGATCGTGCGCAGCGTAACTACTCGGCTTACGAGCGAGAGTTACTAGCGATAGTTCATGCACTGAAAAAGTGGAGACACTATTTATATGGTGCCACTTTTGAGGTCCGAACGGACCATGAAAGTCTGAAATGGCTTTCAGGTCAAAATGAACTGAAGGGTAGAAAAGCTCGGTGGGCGGAAATTCTACAAGAGTTTGACCTTCAGATACGTTACCAGAAAGGTAAGTATAACGTGGTGGCAGATGCACTTAGTCGCATGCCACAGATTAATGAACTTAGTTTCACAGTCTTCAAGAATGATTTCTTGGAGTCCCTACGTGGTTTATGTGAGCATGATCCATCTTTTACAGAGGTCTGGCGCGCTGTACGCGTACGCACTTCTTCACAAACGCGACCACCTCCCTCGTTGGCACGTATTGCTAGTCCGGAGAGACTGGCCGAAGGTGCAACGGGAAGGGAAGCGAGAGTTAGTCCGGAGAGACTAGCCGTGTCTTCTGGGTATAGTTTGGAACCGGAGAGTTCTGACGTAGGCCCTTCATCACCTTTGACTGCCACGGCTTCAAAGGGGAGTGATAAACTTCGTCGGGGGGAGAAATATGCTAATTACTCCATTGACGACGGGTACTTACTCTACAAGGGTAGAATATGTGTACCAACTATTGGTGACTTTCGGGCCCAAATTCTTAAAGAAAGTCATGATAGTCCAAGTGCGGGTCATCCCGGGATTCAGAAGACCTATGCACTAGTAAAAAGACAGTTTTATTGGCCTAGTTTGTTTAAGGACGTCCAGACTTATGTGGTGAAATGCAATAAGTGCCAGGTCAATAAACATGAACGTCTTAAGGTTGGAGGACTACTCCATCCGCTGGAGATTCCTCAAGGGAAATGGGAAAGCATTTCCCTGGATTTCATTACTGGTTTACCCAAGACGAGTCGAGGGAATGACTCGGTGTGGGTGGTAGTGGACAGGTTAACTAAAATGGAAAAGTTTATTGCCACGAAGAAAACTGTTAAAACGCCAGAGTTGGCAAAACTCTTTATTGAACATCTCTACAAGCTATATGGCTTGCCCGCAGATATAGTGTCGGATAGAGATAGAAAGTTCAACAGTCATTTTTGGAGGGAAGTCTTCAAAAAGCTGGATACTACTCTGAGTATGAGTACGGCAGATCATCCGGAGTCTGATGGTCAAACTGAAAGAGTTAACCAAATTCTAGAGGATATGTTGCGTTCTTATGTTAGTAAGAAGCAATCTAATTGGGAAGAGTACTTACCCTTACTGGAGTTTGCCTATAACAGCTCCAAACACTCAGCAACTGGATTTACACCATTCATGTTAATGTATGGATTCCAGCCAAGATCTCCAATGGCTGTAGGCCTAGAAAAGGAGAAGATTCAATCTGTCAAGGATTTCCTTGAAGATATGAATGATATGCTCAGAGCCGCACGTGAGAGCATTCGTAGCGCTCAGGATCGCGCTAAAACTTATGCGGATAAAGGACGAAGAAAGGTGACCTTTGCAGAAGGTGACTTTGTATTCCTCAAGGTTCCTGCGCAGTCAGAAACCATGAAAACGGGAAAGTGTGATAAACTTTCTCCGAGATATTGTGGTCCTTTTAAAATCCTTAAGAAGATTGGGGACGTAGCATATAAACTTGAGTTACCGGAGAGTTCTCAAGTCCATCCTGTCTTCCATGTCAGTAAACTGAAGAAATCAGTTCACGGGTTAGAGAACGCAGTTTCTCCACAGATTTTGGTGGACTTGATAGAGCCACCAAAGATACCACATGAACCTGAAAAGATTCTACAGTATCGTGATAGACAGACCCGACATAAAGTGTACCAGGAGGTACTTGTTAAATGGACAGATAGGGATGAGGAGGTAGCTACCTGGGAACGCCGTAGTGCAATTTCCAGAAGGTTTCCCCAGTTTGTTTTCGAGGACGAAAACTCTTCTTAAGGGGGGGGTAATGTCACGTAGGCTGTAACGCCTGTGACCGACGGCAGACCGGATGGCTATATCCGGGGTTCAGTGGGAGAGGACGCCCATGCGGAGTCATGGGCGGCCAGGCTAGTGTGGACGGCAAGCCACACACTATATAGCCTGGGGGATGAGGGGCAATCCTCATTCTTCCTCTATGGCTGGGTGGTGAGCCAGAGGCCGTCCCCTCTCGTGGTAACGCCCGTATAGCGGCGTTACGGATATCTAACACTAATGTCACGTAGGCTGTAACGCCTGTGAGACCGACGGCAGACCGGATGGCTATATCCGGGGTTCAGTGGGAGAGGACGCCCATGCGGAGTCATGGGCGGCCAGGCTAGTGTGGACGGCAGGCCACACACTATATAGCCTGGGGGATGAGGGGCAATCCTCATTCTTCCTCTATGGCTGGGTGGTGAGCCAGAGGCCGTCCCCTCTCGTGGTAACGCCCGTAGCGGCGTTACGGATATCTAACAAAATATCCATGGATTTCATCACAAGTTTGCCTACTACATCGAGTCATAACGATATGATTTGGACAATAATTGACCGTTTGAGTAAGAAAGCATACTTCTTACCTTGTAAGAAAACTTTAACTTCTCAACAAGCCGCAAATATGTTTATCAAACAAATCTTTGTACATCACGACTTGCCACAAAAGTCATTATTTCTAACAGAGATTCAAGATTTTGCAGTAATTTTTGGATCACATTATTCTCCAACTTAGGAACTCAAGTAGATTTCTCAACAGCTTTCCATCCAGAAACAAATGGATAAAATAAGGTTACTAATAACACTATCTTAGATCTACTCAGAGCCTATGTTGCCCAACAACCTAACTCATGGGATAAGTACATTCATCTTCTCCGATTTGCTTACAACAATAATACTCCTCATTTCGCTATTGGTCGAGCACCTTTCGAAACTGTATATGGAAAACTTTTGCCTATTTCGAAAACTAGACTTTCTCACAAAATCAAAGCTACTAATCAATTCACTATTGATTTTATGACCATTCTGAATGACGTAAAACATTCCATTGCTCATGCTCAAGAAAAGTAAGTTAACTAAGCAAATCGTAAACGTAAAGCTATATCCTTTGAACTTGGAGACTACGTACTTTTGAAAATTGAAAAATTCCCAACTTGCACCAAGATATTATGGACCTTTTAAAGTGATCCACAAAATTAATGATGTTGAATATAAACTGGAATTACCTTCTCATTGGAACATTCACAATTCATTTCATGTTAACTTATTACCTTTCAAATGACAACTTCCCACTCATCTAGTATATAAAAGAACCACCTCTTATTGAAGGAGACTAATAAGTCTTACTCTCAGATACTATCATTGACCATCAAATTACACCAACTCGTATTGAAAACCAATATAGTAAATATTTAATAACTTTCAAAAATCATCCTCTTGTGAAGATTTGAGAAATACTTTCGTGCTTTCCCTAAGAACCTCCGTTCTTTTCAACAAACTAGCAATTGAGGGCAATTGCAAACTCAAGCAAGAGGGAATGTTATGGGAATATATTTTAAGCCCTCTTAAAAATATTATTCCACCCTCCTAGATAATTCGGGGACACTTGGATTATCTTTGCATCATGCCCAATTATGTTAATATTATGGGTGATACCATTATAAATATTAATACATTTGGTGGATATTGACGTATGCTTGGGGTCTCCAATGTTTGTTTCAGTTGGTTCGTATGTACGGATGATTCTTGGGTTACTTACGCCTCACAAACATGTGTGTGATAATGGTTTGTATGCTTATGGACTATTTATTTCACCAAATTATTGTTGGTTATTTTATAGGTGAAGAGGATTGAAGAGAAGTCGCACAAATTTATTACTTGGCACACTATCGTCTGTTTGCATGGAATGAGCATGCAAAACTTCTTGAATTGGTCAACAATCGTCATGCATTATGTGTTTCTAGATCCAAATGTTGTTGTAAGGGGTCCTACAAAATCCATACTGATATCTTGGAAAGGTCCTTCTAGAACTGGCAAAGGCTATAGAAAGAACCATGCCTACCTTATATGAGGAACCTTAACCTTTTTAATAAATCTGACATGACTAGGCATCTCTTCTCATCTTTGGCCAATAAAATAAATGATCTAACTTCTCCAATGTAATGTTGAGTCATGGGCATTGTAAAGAAGTGTGTATCACTTCTCCCTTTGTATGCATAGCTAGTTCTGTAGAACAACTAGCCATCCTGGATGGTATAGTGACCCGGTTTTGATTCAAGGGCCAATCTATATCGAATCCCAAATTCCAAAGAATCCTTGTATTGTGCCTTCATACTATCTAAATCCTTTCCTTGTATTTTAAGCATAATGAACTCCTACAGAGTATGAATGGTGCCTTTCTGGCTTAGAGCATCGACAAATTGGGTTATTTGCCAAGGATGTATTCAATCATACCTCCAAATTGCTAAAAAATTTGACTCCCCCTGGCTTGTTTGTCACTCCATTGGGGAACTAGGCGTGGTTTACAACCATTTAAGTGCTTGATGATCCATCTTAACTGTGAATTCCCTCCTATAAAGGAAAGGTTTCCAATGTTTAAGAGCTATCATCACTCCCAATAACTCTGTCATATATTGAATAGTTCTTCTTTACATCATTCAATTTTCGACTATAATAAGCTAGTGGGTGCCCTTCATGACTGGAGGACATCTCCTATGGTTATATTATTGCAATCTGTAAAATCACCTTAAAAGGATCATCCCATGAAGACAACTTGAGAACCGGAGACTCTCAAAGACAACTTTCTTCATTGCGTGGAATACCTTGAGTGCTCTACCCATAATGGACACGCATCTGCCCTTGAGTAAGTCTATAAGAGGTACTGTAAGGTCAAAAAATTTGTCTATGTGGGAACTATGATATCCAGAGAATTCTTGGGAACGTCCCATTTGAGAATTTCCCTTACCTTTTTAAGATCAGAATCTACGTTGTTGCTGGCAGTTCCACTACTCCAAAATCACTCTTCTACATTGATAAAGAGCTCATTGTCCCGTAATAGTTGTAAGACCTTTTCAACATCTTGCTCATGTTGCTCTATAGTTAGGTGGCAAAAAAGATAAGTATATCATCTTAAAAGATGAACACACACCACAAACTTGTAGTGACGTTTAGTCCTAAAGGTTGTTTTTGGACTATCAGCCCGCCGTAAAGATCCAAACATGATGATAACCACTTCTATATTTGAAAAGAACTTAGAATTATTAAGTCGTTCAAGATATACTCAATCTCGAGCATTGGGAACTTGTTTTCAACTGTGAGATTATTGAGTGCCCTGTAGTCCATGCATAATCATGCGGACTTGTCTTTCTTTACACAAAACAAATAGGTGCAACAAAGGGCAAGGATGAGGACTGGATAAATCTAGGTCAGAGTAATTGGGAAAGTTGTTGCTCTAGTTCATCTCCCAATGCCTTAGAATGACAATACTAGGGAAATTATTGGGTGGTTTTGTTCCAGGGACCATCTCAATGCAATGATCCTCAAGACGATTGCTTGGGAGCTCGAGGCAGGAGATCATCCTTCAACATAATATCTTGGTACTATGCGAGGAGACTTTCCATCCTTTGCTTCAAAGGGTTTGCTATTTGAACAACAGAGTGCTCACTATGGACATATATCTAAGAACATTTGGCTCCTTTTCTGATGGCTCTTTGGGCCTAGATATGGGAGATGAGTAAGAATGCTCTTATCCCCATCCATGAATCAAGAATGTGGCTCAAGAACACCATGAATTTTGAAAGTGTCTTGCCACCAATCAAGACTGGGTGCATACTCCCTAAACCACTAAATGTCAAGAATCATATCAAACCCCAAAAGAGGTGAGACAAGGAAGTCCCGTTGAAATGTGGCCTTTGGAACCTTGAATTCAAACTATTGAGCCTTATGGAAAATATGAGTACAAAGATCAAATGTGAACATGTCTACATCCAAATGATGGGGTACAAGTTTACAACTCATCTTTTTAGCCAACTAAGGAGAAATGATATCATCAAAGCTACCTATATTGAAGAGGACACAAAGTCACTATCTGTTTGAGGAACTTCACACTACCCTCTCGAGTGCCCATGTTCCCTACCATCTGCTCTCTATTGTTCCACCAACATATGGTGGCAACAATCTATCAGAGAGCAGGTAGGATAAGAGAACACTACACAGGGTATGTGAACATGGAGTCTTACTCCTCCCTTCTACCACGTGCTTTCATAATTAAGCATTAAAGCTTACCAATTGTGTGGACGGGAAGCCAGGTCCTCCACACTTCACCAACGGCTCTAACCGCCGTCACCGTGCCAATGCCCTTCGACCGCTCTGACTGCCAATGCCCTCCAACCGCTCCGACCACACTGGTCCCCTCTGACAGCTCCGACCATTGTCACCTCTGACCACTCTGACCGCCAGTGCCCTCCGATGGCTCCAACCGCTGTCACCGTCGGTGCCCTCCTCCGACACCTCCGACCGCAGTCACCGACGGTGCCCTCCGCCTACCGTCACCACCGGTGCCCTTCGACATCTCCGACCATCAGTGCCCTCCGACATCTCCGACGTGCATGGACACCTCCGATGGCACTCATGGAGGCAACACCCCTCTCCCTTTCCCAAGGCAGGGAGAGCTCCTCTTCGAGATCCTGTGTGAGCACCATCTTCCTTTCCCCTCTCCCTTTCCCAAGGCAGGGTGAGATCCTCTTGAGCGCCACCTGAGGAGGAGGACACCCAAGGAGGAGATAATGGAGCACTCTCTCGGAAGTGGGATACACACAGTCTCAGATACACTCTCAGAGACAAGGACACTCCATCCTGTATCACATTCATCGTAGCACATTCTCTGTGAGGGCAGAGTCTTTCTTGTATCATTCCTTTTAGTATCTTAGTATACAGTGTTACACTCTTGTGGTGTTGTGTCAGTGTGTGAGTGAGGTGAGTGAGTGGTCAGTGGTGGGTGTGGTGTGAATGAGAGGCCTGTAGGGATACTGCGATGCTAGGTGGTGGTCGGAGAAATATTTTGTACATATGAGTGAAAATATCTATGGTTTCAATCTTAGTTACAAGACGTATGGTTATTTTTGTAAAAGACGAGCATAGTTTTGTAAGGAAAGCTATTAATGGATCCTTGGGCTATTTTGAAAGAAACATAAAAAATACCCACGTGTGGGAAGTAGAGCCACTCACCAAGGGGAGTATTATGAGGAGAAAAAATCATGGAATTTATTATTCTTACGTTTCTTATTAGTTTTATGAATTCTACTAGATGGGTTTAGATTAGAACGCCTTTCTCAATCCAAGCGATCGTAGTGTACTTTGTATTTATGCAAGTGATTCCATACATGAGTGAGATTATTGCTTGCATCGTCTTAATTTATTGAGCTTTGTATGGTTATTTGTATTTTTAATCAATTAATTTATTAATTGATTGGTATCAAGGAAAAAAATAGGGGCTAATCTTTGCCGATTGGCTATTTTTTGGGGGTTTTCTTGAAAACAAATTCACCTAACATCTTTAAACATTCGCCCAATTTTGGACATTTTAGGGCATTTTTTGAAAACATTTGCCCCGTTTTCTATAATTTTAGATTTATAAAGGAGGAATAATCGCCAACCCACCTACACTTATATATTCATGGAGGCATCTTATTTTTTACCCTGATTGGCATAGTTGATATAAGTTCAAATCCTTGGGTCGGATAACAAAGAAGAGCTGGTGGTGGTTTACGAAGATTTTGAGACACTCGACTTTGGGTGTCGCGACGGTGGATTATTACTTGATTTTGTGCGACGCACGACATTTATTCCATTTTGGGCAACATGCATATTTATTGGCAATAGATATATTTATTTGGACATATGAAAACTTCCTTATAAACATTTGATTTTATTATAAAGTTTGTACACATTTATATGGTTAAAAGTTCATACCTATTTTGAGTAGATAGACTTGTATGTTCAATAAAGCAAGCTACTTTTGCTTGAAGTCAACATATTTGTACAAGTGGAAGTTATTTTGAGTCCTACAAGTTAATATGATTAAAATACACCAAGAGAAAGTGTGGGCTTACTCTTTTGTGCGGGAAAATTGGACCCAATATCGTGTTTTTTCTCTCTACTCTATCATTTTTTATATAATTTAATATTGAAGGGTCTTTCACTCATAATAGTGGTATCAGAGGCCAAGGATAATTGTAAACTTTGAAGCCTATGAAGAACTAGTGGGCAAATAAGTATTGAAGGCCAAAACCAAGGTGGAAAACCACTCTCCAAACCACCCAAAAATCAAAAGTGGTTTTGCCAAATTCTTCATCTTATTCAAATTAGCCACCAGAGATGTGTTTCCCTTAACCCACAAGTTCTCAATCCACTATTATTATCAAGCCCTAGATGTGATTTTCTACATCTCCTTCTTCTTAAACGGTGCACTTCTACAATGAGTTACTTTCTTCATTTTGGTTTGCGCAGGAAGCTGTTAGTGCTTTTCTTGTTTTTTAAAGGTTTTAAGCTTAAAGCTTCTTTACTAAGCTTAATAAGCTTATTAAATAGCTTATTTACCCATAGTTAAAAAACATCTCCAGAGCTTTTAATCCTCTGCAAATCTCTCTTCTACACATACTTAGAAATTTGTAAAAAACTTTAGAGCACTTTTTGGTCTACAATACCCTATTTTAGCTCCAAAATAGCTATTTTCAAGCCCAAAAAGGCTTTAAAATTACCAAAATTTTAAAAAACCCAAAAAATGAAAAACTCTCTCGAGGTTTTCAAAGCAATTTACCACACATCTTTGCCACTTGCAAGTGCCAAATCAAGTTTCTTCAACTTAACCCAAGTGATTCGAATCCTGCTTTTAATCAAACTGCTAAGACGACACCAAAAATGAAGCTGCTAATGTTTAAGATGGTGGATTCTCCAATTCTCGACTTCCACAACCAACCTTTGAAGATTGAATTCAACCCCTTGAATAATTACTTCAAGATGAGCAACAAAAATGCCTCATCCTTGAGCAACAACTTGTTGGTAATGAAGTGTCTACTCCTGCTTATGAAGATGCATGCATCACCAAGGTCATCAAGGCTACTTTTAATGCTCAAGAAACTAAAAAGGACATTAACATAAGCTATCATGATTTTTATTTTATCAAATTTGATGGCAAGAAAAATGCTTTTCTTGTACTTTCATGGTTAAGTCAATTGGATGATTACTTCTGTAGAGAGACTTTTTCAGAATGAGATAAGATTAAATCTAATACCAACAACCATATGATTGATCGTGCATCACTATGGTGGAATTTTCTCCGCAGTAGACTTGCAAAGCTTACTACTTGGGAGGAACTCTAACACACAAGGTGAAGGTCAACTTTTAACCACCATAGATTTCTCTCAAATCTTATTGTGTGTTTGGGACAGTTTGTCTATGTATGACCGGCAAGATGATCCCTTAGTACATTGAGAAGAAACTCTACTTCAACTTTTCATGCTTAAAGACGTGCATGAAGATACTATTCAATGCCATTATGAATATGGTCTTGAAGAAACTATTCAAGTGAAGGTAAACATGTTCAATCCTACTTCATTGGATGATGTTATTGCTTTAGCACATGATGCAGAAAACAAAAGAGGTTTAAGCAACCCTACTTGACACTTCAATGCCTCTTTTCCAAATAATCAAAAAACTTCAAGCTTTAAGAAGAATCGGCAATCTTTTCCTCATCACTACAATGCTCCATATTGGATCACATTCTTTTAATGGTTTCAAGAAGAATCGGCAATCTTTTCCTCATCACTACAATGCTCCTACTGGATCACATTCATTTAATGGTTTAAATGCAAATCAAAACCCTTAGGTAGCACCTAGTAATGCACAAACTCATATTCAAAATGATTAAAGCAATATCATTCAACCCAAGCCTATTAGTAACAACACTAATATTGCTAAAAAGCCTCGACCTACATGCTACAAGTGCAATCAACTCGGTCACTTTGTTGGCCAATGTTGGAAGATCAAATAGCCAGCAAAAAGCTGCTCAACTTCATAATATTAAGGATTCATTGCTTAAAATAAAGGGTAAAATTAATGATCATGATGTTGTAGTGTTGCATGATGATAGAAGCACCTACACTCTTATTTTTGAATATGCTATTAAGAAATTACAATTAGACACACATCCATCCCTCTATAAGATTAAGTCTGCATTTCAAGGTACATGCCATAATGGCACTAAAGAAATTAGACTGTTAGAAATTACCATTAGTTCTTATAAAGAGAAAATAAATTTCTTGATTACACCTCTATAAACTAGTGATATCATCTTAGGCATGTCTTTTCATCATTAGTTTAACTCCCACAAATTGACGATAATACACACGAGAAATGGATCACACATCATAATGAAACTTTAACTCTTCACAATGACATTATGTATCAACTATATCCATTGTTATCACACACTCAAGAAAAAAGTACACTAAGGAAATGTGAGACAGCTTATATGATTTTTACGTGAATAAAATTGAAGCAACCGAGCAGAAATTGCCTCGTGACAACAAGTTTTTCTAGATCAATTCAAACATTCTTTTGCAAATGACCTACCCCAAGACTACTTACATCTCACCCAAAAGATCATACCATTAATATTATCTCTGGTATTCAACCACCTCATAGACCCCCATATAGAAAAAATCAAATCCAACAAAAAGAAATTCAATGGCAAATTGAAGAACTCCTCGATCATGGCTTCATATACGACCTAGTACTTCTCTCTTTAAAGCCCTAGTATTTTTAGTTAAAAAAAAGGTACAAACATATCACATGTGCATCGACTATAGAGCATTGAATAAGATAGCTGTTAAAGATGAGTTATCTATTCCTCATATTGATGATTTGTAAGATATGCTTCGTGGTGCATTTGTGTTTAGTAAAATTGATATGAAATATGGATTTCATCAAGTTCATATGCATACTTCTGGTGTTTATAAGACTGCATTCCACACACAAACATGTCACTATGAATTTCTTATTTGCCTTTCAGTCTTACAAATACACCTGCTACATTTAGTAGAATGATGAACTACATTTTCAATCTTACAAATGCACCTGCTACATTTAGTAGAATGATGAACCACATTTTCTTGAAACATCAACATTTTATTATTGTTTTCTTTGGTGATATTCTTATTTTCAATCAAAATGCATGAGAGCACCAACAACATTTAACCTTTGTCTTCAAACTTTTGAAAGAAAACTAATCCTGAGAAAAACTCTTTTTTTCAAAAGGAAATAGACAATTTAGGTCACATTGTCTTAGCTAAAGGTATTAGGGTAGATCCAAAAAAGTTCAGACTATTAAGAGTTGGCCTACTTCTAAGAATGTTAATGAGGATGAGTAGACACCCTTCCATTGCATTGAGTTTCCATCCTTTGGACTATTGTTGTTGGTAGATTTAGTAAGCAAGCATATATTTATTACATGCAAAAAGACATTGTCTGCTTCACAAGCTCTGCACATCTTTTCAATATTAAAAGACTAAGGTCATGTATAAGGGTAGGAGAAGGGTGTGTGTGTGAATGGACTTATGGTCCACTAGCTCACCTATTTAAAGGCAAATCTAGAAGGCATTTGGGAGTGCAAAAGGCCAAGTTGTATGCATAAGCAACTTAATAAACAAGATTTGTTCTTGTATTTTTTGGGTCTCTCTCCTCCACTCAACTTGATCTAGCATAAGCACCACGTTTTCTTAACATGGTATCTAGAGTTTGGGTAGATTAGGTCACATTTTGGTTCGTGTAGACTAGGTTATCTACATTTCACTTTTTGTGGAGAAGAACCCCCAGCCAGTGTGGAGGCCTTCCAGCTGCTTGTGGAGGCCATATCTTGGCTTGAGTCCAACTAAGAAGTTGTAGAAGACCCTTGATCATTCATCTTCATACTAACAATTGCTGGTTTTCTCCTCTCTCTGCCGCACCATTGCGCCCTAAGCAGGCCGGTGCACTTTTTCTGCATCGCTGCTGTCGTACAGCTCATTTGCCGTGTGTAGGCGACTGTGGGAAACTGTGGGCAATGTGAGCTTGGGGCTTTTAAAGCCCATGACCGAAGGGCCTACTACCTGAAGTTTCAGCCCCAATGGCTGCATGAAACAACTGTGGGAGGCAAAAGACCAGGCGGCACTGATTTTCTCCATGAAAGCTTGCTCAAGAGCTTGATAATAGTGTTCATAAACACTAATAGTGTTGATTAACACTAATGATGCTACTAATCCAGCAAAGGGGAGCCATTTTAGAGTGTTTCTAAACACTAAGTGTATTCTTAAACACTAATGGTAAATCTAATCACCAATACAAGTGTCATTTGATGCTAAAAATGTGCTCTTAAGCACTAATAGTGTTGTTAAACACTAATGGTGATCTTAATCACCAAAGAAAGTGTTCCTTGACACTAATGAAGCTCTCTCCATCTCAGAATTAGTGGTTGGGCACAAACCCTAAGTGCTAAACCATAAGCTTCACCATCTTGATCTCCTTTTTTATGCAACATCCTTGGCTTGATGAAGGGTTGTTACACTCTCATAAGCCTTTCTCTTTCTACTTAAGCCAAAACATCACAAATTTTTTGGTTTTCTTCTTCATAAATCAGCCCATTACTCTCTTGTAATCTCCCTTCAATACCCAATGTCAAGGGAAAACACCCAAATTAAGAAGTTCTCAGGAGAGGGCTTCCACACTTGGCAAGTTCTTGTCAAGTACAAGATGATGTCCAAAGGTTTTTGGCTATTCATCTCCGGCACTAAGGTTATTGATCGAACTAAGGCTGAAGATATTGAAGATGATGAGAGGGCACAAGCCATCATCATGCTTCCTCTTGATGAGACTCTTATTCACCATGTGGACCAGCTTCCGACTTCAAAGGAGAAATCGGATGAGCTTGACAAGCTCTATGGAGCTCGTGGTAAGAATTCCAAGATCTCACTTAAAATTGCATTTTTTAGCTTGGAGATCAAAGAGGGAGACGGCATTGGAGCCTTTATCTCTCACTTGAAGGGCCTTATGGCTCAACTTGCATCAGTGAATGCAAGAATGGATGAAGATGATGCAATGGTTGTTTTGCTAAAAGCAGTCAAGAAGGTGTACCACCCCACCTTAGTCACCACCCTGAAAGAACATACCTAATCCCACCCTTGAAGGAGTCATTCAATCTTGTCTTGATGAAGAAAAGAGGCCAAACGGAGGAGCTGGATCTTCAAATGCATCGACTCCATTGAATATCGAACAAGCTTTGTCACATCAAGTGAGCAAAGTAAGGTGTACCCATTGCAAAAAGGTAGGTCATTTTGCAAATAATTGTTGGATCAAATATCCCAACAAGATGAAATGTAACAAGTGTAAACAAACGGGACATATCACTTCTAAATGTCCTAACAAAGAGTCAGAGGCTAACTTTATATCAACCTCTAACTCCTCTGAGCACTTATTTTAAATCTCAATGTAACAACACCTATATTCCTAACCTTGTACGCCTAATGTTATAAAGGCAACCTATGTCCAATACCACCTATTCCAATTCTTTCATAGTTGGTATTGAGGGAGGTATTAAAAGACTAAGGTCATGTAAAAGGGTAGGAGAAGGGTGTGTGTGTGTGAATGGACTTATGGTCCACTAGCTCACCTATTTAAAGGCAAAGCTAGAAGGCATTTGGGAGTGCAAAAGGCCAAGTTGTATGCATAAGCAACTTAATAAACAAGATTTGTTCTTGTATTTTTTAGGTCTATCTCCTCCACTCAACTTGATCTAGCATAAGCACCACGTTTTCTTAACATTCAAGAAGGTGATAATGTTTGGCTTTGCATAAAAAGGAGGGAAGGTGTAGAGAAACACCCACTAGCACTTAGATTAACTCCTCAAATGTTTGGCCCATTTAAGATTCTCACAAAGATTGATAATGCTTTCCGTTTGGATATATTCCGTTTGGATATATTCCATCCCATTAGCGTATTTATAGCTCTTTTCACATTAGTATATTGAGACCATTTAGAGGTACTCTTCCCACATATCTAGTCTATGATTTAGAGGTACTCTTCCCATTAGCGTTTGGATATATTCCATCCCATTAGCGTATTTATAGCTCTTTTCACATTAGTATATTGAGACCATTTAGAGGTACTCTTCCCACATATCTAGTCTATGATTTAGAGGTACTCTTCCCACATATCTAGTCTATGATAACCCTTCATTGCTATACAAAGATTATGAGATCATAGAACCTAAAATTATTTTATACCATGAGCACAATAACAAGAAGAGGAAACATTTATCACAGATATTTGGTGAAGTATAAATGCCACCCCATTGAAGAGGCTCAATGGCCCCCTAATCATGCCCTATTATAAGGAGTAAATTTGTGAGATCCCTGCCCCCTCCGCACAACGGATTCAGGGGTGCTACCAGCGGAAGTAGCACTTTTTAGGCGGGGCGGCAGGGTCCCTCACTCGGGGCCTTGCCCACGGATATCCGAACAAGAGACTAATTCCTCGGTTCTTTCGAAACCGAACCCGGAAAAAACTTCCCTCACCCAGAAGGCACAGGCGATTCCTCCAGGATATTTTTACTCTAACGTAGTCAAAAGCCTTAATTAATTGAACTGATCTAACCGAACTCGTAAGTCCCATAGTCAGATCAAGGAAAAGATTGCACTTGGATCATAGAGACCAACGCTTTTTTCCTCATTGAGAGGCACAGCCGTTGATTCTTTTCCACAGAATAATTTTTATCCAGGATTTCCTTCATCTATCGTACCATATAGAAATTGAGTCTCGATTTACGGATCCATCAATCCAGCCTAGTCCCATGGGTTAGCCAACCTCCCAATCACTGTAGTGAGGGGATCCAATTAAGAATTTGGTTAGGTTTTGTCCCGGGTAGGGAAAAGAGTTCCCAGGCCCCCTAGGTGGATATTCATGCAAACATAAAACTAGTCACACCACTTACACACCCAATATGAACTTGACTTTTTCACGGAATTCAACAATCTTTAAAACAATCATTTAATGAAACCATAGTGTCACTGATCATAATCCTCTAATTATCCAGTTGAATCCTAATTTCCAATTCATTCCTTCATCGGTGTACCTATGGCATCATTGGCAACTAGAACGCTCACCACCTGTCCACTTAGGGGCCTTTTCAATAGTTCCTAGCTCATAGTACCCGACAATATAATCACATAAGAATATCCAGATGGAATCTCCGTTAACAAGATCAACCAACAGATCCATATAAAAGAGCTATGGACTCATCCGTTGAGGACCAGCAAGGTCAATCAACCAGATCCATGCCCGAATTCAGAAAACAACTCTTACTCCTTATTCCAATATCTTCCCCGACGTACTTGTGGGTATCTTCGGTGACCCCCAGAGCCCGAGCACCGTATGGTCAGCGCACCCTCTAGGATCCTTCGCAGGTCACCTAGCGCTTCACTCATAGGCCGCTTCCTTGGTCCCTCATCCACCGTACTGAAAGCTCACCATTTAAATCAAACCGAGGCTGGTCAAGACCTCGGCCGACCTTGCTACGCGAGACGTCCTCCGTTGACTCTCCGTCAGCTGTTGCAACTTTATCAGCTAGGTCTCCACGACCTCATTCACAAGACGGTCAAAATGCTTTCCCAGCATTCTTAACATAAAACAGTCATTTAAAAACAGGTCATAAATACAATATCTATAACGAACTCTCGTCTTTCCACATCAATTTACATTACTTAATCCACATTCATTTCATATGCATTCCCATTCTCATCCAATCACATCCAATCACATCATTTTCCATCTCAACACTTCTTTCCTCAATTAACCTCATCAGAGCTCATCCACTCGCATTTACCCATACATCTCATCACATCACATTCATTAACATCTATCTAGTTTACATCGCATCATCACATCCATTTCACATCACATCTCATTCATTCACATCCCGGTTCACATTACATCACATCCATTCATATCCCATATCATTCATTCACATCCCGATTCACATGCCATCACATTCATTCACATCCCGATTCACATGCCATCACATTCATTCACATCCTATATCATTCAGTCACATCCCGATTCATATCACATTACATCACATTCTTTCACATACATCCACATCCATCCTTTCACGTACATCCACTTCCATTCTTCACATATCATCCACTCATAACCCATATCATTCATTTACATCCTGATTCACATATCTCATCACATCTATTCACATCACATCCATCCATCCATTCGTTCACATCCATCCATTCATTCTCATTTATCTGATTCACATCACATCTATCCATCTATCCATCTATTCACCTCACATCTCATCACCTCTATATTCACATCACATCCATCCATCCATTCACATCTATCTGATTCATATCACATCTCATCATCACATCTATTTATCTCTCATTCTCGTCACCTCTATTCTCATCACATCCATTCATCCATTCATTCTCATCTATCTGATTCACATCACATCTCATTCATTCACATCCCGATTCATATCACATTACATCACATTCTTTCACATACATCCATTCTTTCACGTACATCCACTTCCATTCTTCACATACATCCACTTCCATTCTTCACATATCATCCACTCACAACCCATATCATTCATTTACATCCTGATTCACATGACATCTCATCACATCTATTCACATCACATCCATCCATCCATTCGTTCACATTTATCTGATTCACATCACATCCATCCATTCATTCTCATTTATCTGATTCACATCACATCTATCCATCTATTCACCTCACATCTCATCACCTCTATTCATATCACATCCATCCATCCATTCACATCTATCTGATTCATATCACATCTCATCACATCTATTCTCATTCTCGTCACCTCTATTCTCATCACATCCATTCATCCATTCTTTCTCATCTATCTGATTCACATCATATCTATTCACCTCACATTCTCATTCACCTCTATTCTCATCGCATCCATCCATCCATTCACATCACATCTATTTATCTCACATTTTCATCACCTCTATTCACATCGCATCCATTCATCCATTCACATCACATCTATTTATCTCACATTTTCATCACCTCTATTCACATCGCATCCATTCATCCATTCACATCTATCTGATTCTCATCACATCTATTCACCTCGCATCCATTCATCCATTCACATCTATCTGATTCTCATCACATCTATTCACCTCACATCTCATCACCTCTATTCACATCACATCATTTATAGAATTAAAACATAGAATTTAAGAGGATTCTAATTTTTGATATAAAGATTCTTTACGCATCTATTTATCCATAAAAATCAACTTCAGTGGGAATAACACTTTTATAAAAATTCTTTTATGCATCTATTTATGCATAAATTTAATTTTAAGAAAAATAACACTTTCGAAATAAAAATAAATCTTTTATGCATCTTTCTACACATAAATGCAATTTTAATGAGAATAACACTTTCGAAATAAAAATAAATCTTTTATGCATCTTTCTACGCATAAAAATCAATTTTAATGAAAATAATACTTTCGAAATAAAAATAAATCCTTTATGCATCTTTCTATGCATAAAATCCATTTTTAATGAAAATAACACTTTCGAAATAAAAATAAATCCTTTATGCATCTTTCTATGCACAAAATCAATTTTAATGAAAATAACACTTTCGAAATAAAAATAAATCCTTTATGCATCTTTCTATGCACAAAATCAATTTTAATGAAAATAACACTTTCGAAATAAAAATAAATCTTTTATGCATCTTTCTATGCATAAATTCAATTTTAATGGGAATAACACTTTTGGAATAAAATAAATTCTTTATGCATCTTTCTATGCATAAAATCAAAATTAATGAGAATAACTCTTTTGAATTAAAAATAAATTCCTTTATGCATCTTTCTATGCATATAAATTAAATTCAATGAAAACAACACTTTTATAATAATAAAAAAGATTTCCAATATGCATCTTTCTATGCATAGAAATTAAATTCAATGAAAACAACACTTTTATGATGAAAAAAGATTTCCATTATGCATCTCTCTATGCATAGAAATTAAATTCAATGAAAATAACACTTTTATAATAAAAATTTCCATTATGCATCTTTCTATGCATAGAAATTAAGTCTAATGAGAATAACACTTTTATATAAAAGAAAATCCTTTTATGCATCTATTTATGCATAAAATAGGAATAACACTTTTAAAATAAAAAAGAATTTCTTTTAGAATGAATAAACGGTGGGGATTACTCTTTTAGAATAACATAAAGATAAAACTTATTTCTACAAAATTTAAGAAAATTTTGCCATAACCTCCTTTGTATGGCTGACAATTTCTCAATTTTTACATTCTAAATTTACTATAAAATTTATCCCAAGATGAAATAAAGCACTTTAATCTAATCAATTTTCACTTTTTAAAGAGTAATCAATATGAAAAGTTTAACTCAATTTATTTGTTACTCATTTTAGGATAAAGAAGGCTAAATTCTAAAGTAGAGAAGGGGGTGGCCTTTCCATCAAGGCATAGCATCATATTTTAATTCAACATTCACAAAGCATAAAATTTAAGAAAATCATAGATTTAAAATTAACAATTAAGTAAGAATTAAGCTTACATGGAGTTGTAAGCTTTCCTTTGGCTTGAGGGATTGAGAGTTCTACTCTTGTTTGCAACAAGAATGGCCACCAATTTTACTTGAAGAGGATTAGGCCAAAAATAATTGAATTATCAAGAAATTCAATGTTAATTGGCTCAGGAACAAAGGCAGAGTAACAGTGCATAAACACCATTAAGCTTTTACAAAGGGGGAGGCTTCTAATTATAGGAAAAAGTGAGCCTCTAACCAAGCAAACTGATTTTAGAATTTTACAGATCAGTTTGGTCAATTTTTGACCATTTTTGGGTCAGTTTAGCTTACTTTTTAGATCTAGTTGAAACAGGAGAGAGGAGAGATGAAAATATCTCATTACTTGTGAGTTTAAAACTCATCCACACATGTGAAATAGGCGCCTCCTTCATGAGGGGAGATCCCCACACTGAGGTGTCAAAAATGCATCATTTCCTCTAAATATCTCTTCTTTAATAAACCTTGTCCTTAGTCAACTGTTCATCTTATGTGAGCATTTACTCATTTTTGGGGGATTTTTCTTTTATTCTTTAATTTATCTCCTCCCTACATTTGGATTAATCTAATTGGTCCATAGGAACCTTAATCCAAAATTTACAAAAAATCTGGACCCTTAGACTAAGGTCCTTTTTACCTGATTTCAATTTATTCCAATTGCACATTGGAAAGTTCTTTTTGAATATTTGTTTCAGGGGAAATCATTTTAATAAGAAGGGATATTTTTCTATAGTATCCAAAGATATTTAAAAATTGAATTACCTCTCTCTAGAATATTTTCTCTCTCTAAGCCAAAATAGAGTAAAATAGGATCTTTCTTTTATTTCAGAGAGGGGAATAATTATAAGATCAAAAGGGGAGGTTCTTACACCTACACACCTCAAAAGCTGGACGGAGGAATCTTACAAAACTCATAGAATTTATTATTCCAACATTTATGAATTCTCCTAGATGGGTTTAGCTTGGGATGCCTTTTTAAATCTGAGCGATCATAGCTTACTTTGAACGTACATGAGTGATTCCATACATACGTGAGAGTGTAGGTTGTATCGCCTTGATTTATTGAGTTTCTTATGGTAATTTATATTTTTAATCAATTAATTTATTAATTGATTAACATAGTTGATATAAGTACAGATCCTTGGGTTGGATAACGCAGGTGAGTTGGTGGTAGTTAGAAATATTCTGAGACACTCGAATTTGGGTGTCGGTGGACTATTCCTTACTTTGAACGTACACGAGTGATTCCATACATACATGAGAGTGTAGGTTGTATTGCCTTGATTTATTGAGTTTCGTATGGTAGTTTATATTTTTAATCAATTAATTTATTAACATAGTTGATATAGGTACAGATCCTTGGGTTGGATAATGCAGGTGAGTTGGTGGTAGTTAGAAAGATTCTAAGACACTCGACTTTGGGTGTCGGTGGATTATTCCTTAATTTTGTGCAATGCATGCCATTTATTCTATTTTGGGATTTATTGGCAGTGGATATATTTATTTGAATATATGAAGGCTTTCTTATGGACATTTGATTTTATTACAAAGGTTGTACACATTTATATGGTTAAAGGTTCACACCTATTTTGAGTAGATAGGCTTGAACATTCAATAAAGCAAACTATTTTTGCTTAAAGTTGACATATTTGTAAAAGTGGAAGGTTATTAGAGCCCCACAAGCTATTTCAACTTAATATGATTAAAATACACCAAGAGGAATCGTGGGCTCACACTTGTGTGGGGGGAAAATTGAACCCAGTATTGTGTTTTTGTCTCTCCTCTATCATTTTTTATGCAATTTAATATTGAAGGGTCTTTAACTCCCGGGGGGAGATTACATCCAATGCTTTGTGTTATGTTAGTTTCTTCATTCTTTTATATGCTTTTGCCATGGTTAATTTATTTACACATGTTGTTCAATTCCAGTTTGGAAGGTAAGTGAGTGGTGAGAGATTTCTCCTTGTTCCAAGATCTTGTCAAGGATGCATGCCATAACCTATTACCTATATCCCTTTATTGAATCCTCTTAAAGTATCCATGCACTTTCTTTTGAAAATGTGCCATTTCTTGGGGGCTACCACAAAGAAGTAGCATTAATGATAAATACATGGTATGATATTGACTTTTTTTAAAAAGGAGAACCAAGAAACAGAATTCTTATAAGCATGTAATATTGTGAAGAAATAAGACAAATTTATTTCTAAATAGTGTATTTTTTGCACATTTGGCATAGAATACATTTACTTTAAGGAGTTTTAATCCATGTAAAGGTACATTTGCACCTAATTCTAAAAAATAACATGAGCCTCTAGTTGGGATACTTAGGTGATGAATCATGTCATCTAGGAGAATTCTTGCATCTAGTAAAATGCAAGGAAATAAAGGGGATAAAGATTCATGTCACTTGGACTTCAAAAGTGGGTACTTTCCCTTCAATTAAAGTATAAAGAAATGTATGTCATGACAAAGGTATGAATCCTTATAACATGCTACACCATCCTATAGAAAAGAAACAAAAGAGTAGGAATATAATGACAAAAAATGAAACATGAATGATCAACAATACTAAAGATTAGATGTATAGAGCTTCATGAGCATTAAAACAAACAATTTGATACAAATGGATAAGGCTCACCTTCTATAGCTCCAAAACCATTTATTGCCATAAGGAACCCTCTACATAGATGTGACTTCTTAAACCTACCTGCATCATAATCATCTTATTGTTTATTGAACAACAAAGCTCGTAAAAAGTAGAGTTTGATTTTTGAATAGAGAAAATGTTAACCAACTCCCATGTGGAGTGAAAAAAAAATGATATAGCAAGCTAAATGGTTAACCAACCCATGTGCAAGTCAAGTCAAAATAAAGGAAGCCTTAAATGCCATATCATATGAATACAAGTTTGTAAGATGTTTGGGTTTTCATGAAGACGATAATGATGGATTTCCTTTCAAGAAATTTGTATTGTAAAGAAGGCAAAGACTAATATTTTTTACAAGGCACAACCTATTGCTTATGCCTTCTCCCAACTTTGTAGTATAAGGAATAAAAGGATTAAGACATCTCAAGTTCATGTGGTGACTCATTGATTTTCTCCCTCAAAAAATTAGTCGCTTACAAAAAGACTTGATCAAATACCATTAAGCTTTTGTCATACCTTTTTTTAAAAGGTTGTGCTTTGACTTTTTATTTGCATGCATACATAACAAGCACGAGGAAACATTAAAACTTTTGTAACAATAAGGAGGAGGGGGGTGTGATCTCAAGGAAGGTCGGGCTATAAATTGAACAAAAGCTAGAAAAGCACACTTGATTGCTCAAGTTAAGAAACATGCCATAAGTATTGGGGCATGCTTAGATGAGAGGTGTATGGGGAGGTAGAATTGAGATCTCTCTCTCTCTCTCTCTCTCTCTCTCTTGCACTACCTTTCTGCCACCCACAAGTGGGGCAGATTGGCTAGCGCAAGGGCCCTTAAAAAGACCATGATCCACCCGAGTTCAAGTCCAACTGTTGGTCGTATATGCCCTCGTGTTACATTCTACCGACGTTAATACATCTCTCTCTCTCTCTCTCTCTCTCTCTTCATAATAGAAGATATATTACCATAAATTACTTTACAAATGCCCACATGGCCGCCATGTGATGTACTAGCTTTCCCTCACTAATTCTCTCTCCCTCTCTCCCTCCCTCCCTTCCTCCCTCTCTCTCTCCCACACACACACACATTGTACATGACTATTTTATCTTGAAACGCCTTCATGGTGATGATTTTGCAAGCTTGGTTAATGTCTTTCACATCAATGTGTTGCTTTCAAGAATTAATAGATAGTAAATTGGAGAGGTAATAGTGAATGGATGGTATCTAAGGAGGGGGGGTTGAAGTTGTTGCTGTTTTGGCACATTCAAAGCGTGGGGAAGAGGGGAAAGAAAAGGGGGACGGAGGAGTACAAAGGGTGGGTAGAATTTGATAAAAGGGTTTGAACTTTGGGAGCTGAATTTAAATCTCAATGTTGTGTAAAAAAAATGGTGAAAAGATGTTTTCTTTTGGGTGTCCGGACGGGCCGCGGGCCGGAGTTAGGTGTAAAACGGTCAGGTCACGGGAGGCGTGCTCTCATGGGTAAAAGCGGAAAGAGGGCGGGCCCAAAAGCGCAGATCGCATATGAAATAAATATCTAATGAGCTCTCGGGTATAGATTCCTTGCCAGAACTGTAAGCCAATCAAAGACTCGTTGTTGATATGATCTGTACGGCTTTTTGAGAATGGCCACGTTGGCTTCCTTTCGAGATCCACGTGCGTGAGCCCCACGTGGTTTAGCAAATCAGAAAATGCCACGTTCGGTGAACGCAGATTTTTGTTATGACCCCCTTCACACTTCGCAAATTTAGTAACAAAGTTTGCTCAAGTTGCACTCGCAACCCCCTCTTTGCACATACCAAGGAAGGACATGGCCCTAGGGGAGGTCAAGGAAGAAGGGGGTAAATCTTAAGATCGAATGTCCATCCTTTTCATGTGCTTGAGATGGCCTTTGGCTTCATATGTGAAAAGGCCGTTGTGTCCTTGTCCAGACCCTACCAATTGTGCTGGCCCATTGATTCGTTTGAATATTTTACTATTTTAAGATTCAAACTTTGTTACCTACTTCCTTGGCCAAAGAAGTAGAGCCACCACCCAACCCCACTCCAAACTCTGACTGTTGTACACTATCATGCCCTCATGCCTTCTAACACGAAAATCACAAACAAAGAGAGAATTGTATGTGTTGAAGAAGATCTACAAGGTCACAATTGAGAGAGAGGGAGAGGTATTCTCGCATTTTAACTATACAAAAAAATCTTAAAAACCCAACTTTATATTTCATGGCACAAAAACGAACGTTCCTTATTGTTGATGTTATTGCCCCTTGAATGATGGCTTTAGATGTCTACCTCCCACTTGCTTCAAATTGTTGGTACACATATATATGTACTAGCTAGTGTGCCTCTTCTCACCTGTCGCCATGCCATTTAGAATTGGGACTTATAGTGTCCGCAATGGAGCTTCCTAGCATGGGGCGCATAATGCATCTAAGGGTGGATTCACATGGTGGGGTTACGAGCCCATCACAACTTGAATCAACCCCAAGGCAACCTTGCACTTGTATTGTATCCCAAATAAAGTAAAACGAGATCTAAATCATGCTTTCCCCAGTTAAAACAACCTTGAGTGGGGACTAAAAAGACCCATCCAAGCTCATGAACCATCCTTCACAAAGGGTCATGAGTTCAAATAGCCCTAACAACTGCGGTGCTCACACATATCTCCAACCATAAAAAGAAATGTGCATTGTTTGGAGCCATCCCACAAATTAGATAGCCAAGAGTAGACAAGATTCAATATTTGAAAGAGCACAAAATCTTAGTGTTAACCTTGCATCTTCTACATAATAATTAGAGGTAGTACATACATGACAAATGACCATAGTAATGGACTAGGGAATGGTCATATAGATACCCATTCTACACGAAGGTTAGATGGGAGTGCCTTGTAAAGAATGGGTGGACATATGATCATTCCATTATGTCATGGTCATGGAAAGCGCCACATTAGTAGATTCATAGTGAAATATCAAGTACATTAATCTTTTGATCGACTTGTCATAGCTTGTAAAAAAAATGATGATTGCAAGTATGGTCATGACCACGACTAGGATGAACAACGAAGCTAGGGATCCCTAATATTGCCATTGTTAGCCATCCTAGTCTTAGGGGGGGGGGGTATACAGGAATTGGGAAACTCCTATGTGTAAAACATCTTCTGTGTAAAGACCCTTAACAACTTACTATCTCCTCCCTTGCAAAAAACAAACCAAAAACTTATTATCTCCTCGGAGGTACATGGCTCGAATCTACCCACTTTTATAGTGGAAAGTGATAGCATGTCACGGTAGTACCCACTCTCGTATTAAAAAGACAACTTACTATCTCACGACACGGAATGATGGGGGCTTCCATTGCATGAAGTGGCAAATTTTTTAATCCATATTAGATGGCTTTTATTTTATACGGATGTTTTTATGTATATGATAAAACAAAGGTAGCTAGGTTGCAAATTGACATGTTCAGGTGTTTGGTTGAACTCATCTAGCAACGTGTGCCCTTTTAATATATATTTTATAAGTATATATTAATCTACCCATTTTAATAAGAGAAAGGGCAACTTGAGGTCTTGTCTTTGTGGATGTTTTAGTTGGGTAGCTTTTCTTTAAATAAAGAAAAATAGAAATATTATCTAGACAGATCACCACCTCCAACTTTTGCAGGTTGAGAAAACATTATAATTGATTTGTGGGACATGTAGAATTCAAGAAAAATACATAATGCCATATTTACATTTGCGTTTGCGTTTGCATTTGTATTTGCATTTGCATTTTCATTTTCATTAGGATTGTTTTTAGAGTATTTTTCTCTTCCCTATGTGGGGCAAGTGGTAACGTGTCCGTCCATTAGGAGATTAAAAAAGGCAGATTGTGATGGGTAGAGAGAGAGTACTGGGTTTTAAGGATTTTCTCTCTCTAAACCTCAGCGAAGTCGTTTTCGTAGCGGCCCAAAGCATGCCTTGGTTTGAGTCCTTGCAGATCTTCAGGAATTGGGGAAAAAAAGTAATAAATGCCCTAAAAAAGCATTATTTATCTAGTAACTGAACGTAAATTTCATATTTAGCTGAAAATATAGAATTTGTAGTTCAACATAGAAATTTCCAGAAATCAATAAATGCCAAAAAGTATTTTTCCAGTACTGAAATAATACATTTTAACGTAAATGTGGCCTATTTAGCTGAAAAACGAAATTGTAGTACAAAAATTGAATTTTGCAGAAATATTCCAAAAATATCCAAATTAAACTATGACCGGACGGTCAGCGAATGCACATTAAGAGAATCTATACAAACTAATCATTTGTTATTAATTATTAAGTATAAAACTAGGTCATAAAAACTAAATATAGGAGGAAAGTTTATATAGATATATATTTATTGAAATTAATTAATTATTAAAAACATATTTCTAGAGAGGAGAGAGATTCAGCCCCACGTAGGTTCCCAACACAAAATCCAAATGGTTGCCTCTCTTCCTCTCACTGGGAGCTTAACATCGCCCCCTTTCTCCCTTTACTCGCTTTCTCTTTGTCCAGTTGAAGCTCTCTCTCTCTCTCTCTCTCTCTCTCTCTCTCCACC
The DNA here is from genome assembly GCF_041138505.1 of Cibotium barometz. Classification (NCBI taxonomy): domain Eukaryota; kingdom Viridiplantae; phylum Streptophyta; class Polypodiopsida; order Cyatheales; family Cibotiaceae; genus Cibotium; species Cibotium barometz. Next base: position 35,262,174 of record NC_141064.1, read on the forward strand.
TCTGTTTCATGCAGACAAACCCTTACCCTCAAATGGGCTTCTCCTGTTCAGAAAGCCCTGGCGAGTAAAACTTGAAAAAGCTTTTGTTCCAAGCCTTAACTGCCCACCATCACAGCCTTTTTCTTCACTGAGAGACACATTTGAGGGAGCCCAACTTACTGGATTTTGCACAGTACCGGATCAAAAAGAATCCAGCCAAATTCACAGACCAAAGCTGCACTTCTTTTTACATGCTTGAGCAGTTGAGATGCAGCCAAGTGTGCACAACAGACCCTGGCCTTCATAACAGACGCTGGCCGTCAAAGCTTGCAGGGCCTGCATAGTTTGTTGTTAGGGCCAGACTAATCTGCGTTATGGTCAAAAATCTACAGGGAAAACGATAAGCAAGGGGAAGAGCTTAGCAGCATCAATAGCAAAGAGAAAAGGATTAGTAGCAGCATACAGAGGGTTGCAGCCTAAAGGTTGAGAAGCAGGCAACTAACAAGGGTGGTGAACATTATGATGTTCATATGAACTTTGGGTCTGCAAAAACGCAAGCAAAGATCAGCTGCTGTAGCAGATCTAGCTGCAAAATAATTGGTTTATATACAGAAATGATAAGGGATATTTACCCCATGCTTTGATGGTCTTCAACCTTACCAGGCAAAGTTTCTCTCTCTCTCTCTCTCTCTCTCTCTCTCTCTCTCTCACACACACACACACACACACACACACACACACACACACGTCCATTATTATGCTGTTTTTCTGTCCTTTGATTATGCTCATTTGTTTTATCGTTTAGCCCAACTTCGTTATACCCAATTTAGCTAATTTAGCTCATATATGACCTAGGATTATAGACTTTCTTTGCTTTTCTACAGCTTCCCCATAGCAACAACACCTTTGGTCTTGGGGCTTGACTGAAATTTCTTTGTTTAACCATATTTATACTTCATTAGAACCATGCCTCATTGTCACTGGCCAATTGGTTGCAAATCAACAGTCCAAACAGAAGCTCAGGAGGGCTAATCCTGTGGGAAGAGCAAGATCTGAATGGGGATTCCACGTTGCACCTATCCCGTTAGGCCGTGGCCTTGCCAGAGGGGCAAGGCTCGATGTAAAGACTTGCTGAATAGCAAAGATGGTCGATTCACGTGCTTCAGTGCACATGTTTGGTATAGTATGTAGAATTACATTTACTGTGAGACGTCTGATACACTTGGATGCACTAGGGGGGAGGTTTGTTTCCAAACTACTTAAGGACCTGTATTAGGGTTGATATTGCCCCTGCCTAATTTTATTTGGACATTCGGATACACTGTGGTTTCTAAGGAAACCAGAGCATTCCATTTGTTTTCTTTGGGTGTACTGGGCGCCTGCAGTTGTCCCTTTCCTCTTCTATACATTGTTATCTTGCACTAGATCTTCATAAGTGCTTCCCTCACAACCCCATCCATGTTTTGCCACTACTGCTATACTTAGCTGATGAGAAAGATTGGTGGAAAGGTTGTTACCCCAGGTGGATTGTTGAACATACCCATGGCAAGTCTCTTGCAACTACAATGCTTGTCTTTGTGGACCCTAACAAGGCCCTGTTGATTGCCTCCTTGCTCCATACATGCAGCTTTGGGTGTCATGATTTGGCTTGGTAGGAGTACCTCCTCCTCCCTGAGTGGGGGCACTCATTTGCTGTGCGGCTTTTTGTGCACATGAAGCACCAAGTTTGTTCTCTTTCCAAATGTATTACCTTGCATCTGTAACCTAGATGACTTTGATCTTGGGCTCCTTCTCAAGGTAATTTTGAGTTGTTTCTACATTTTGGAGACCAATTCCTTAGCAGCTTTATTTTTACCAGTTTCTGTGCTGCAAAACTTCTGATACTGTGGTTGGGGACACGATGTGATAGAAAGACCTATAGATTATGTTATGTTGGCTATAGTGGAAAGTAGTTACTGTGCAGTCTACAATTTTTAGATTCTAACACTTGTTCTATTTTGCAGTCAGCTAATGTAAAGTCAAAAGGGTCACAAGAAAAAGAGAGTTTGAACTAGGAGATTATGGAGAAATTCTGTGCTCAGACAATGGAGCAGCATCAGATTATGATGAGTACTGAAGTGATGAAGAATTTCACGATCATGAATAGAGAGTCTGTGCGGGAGATCATGCTGCAACACGAAAAAACTTTCAAGGAGCAGGTTTACCCGCCTCAAATGTCTTTTTTTCTCTAATGTCAAATAAGTAGTATTGGTTGAACATTACCAACCATGTGTTTGCGTGCTTAGTACAGCCATGCTGCACTATGCTTGCAGATTGTAGTTACACATCATGAAATCTGTGTTCTGTTTGTGTCCGCTTGCGTGCACACACACTTGCATGCACGTCTCTCTCTCTCTCTATATATATATATATATATAGAGAGAGAGAGAGAGAGAGAGAGAGAGAGAGAGAGAGAGAGAGAGAGAGGTCACCCACCTCAACACCATAGAGTGGCTGGGTCAGCCGATTATGGGCACCAAGGGAGGCCTGGGACTGTCAGCCCGCCCAAGTCTGAAAACAGGCAGGTAATGCAGCAGTTAGGCTGGCTGACCAGCTGTTGGGCAGGTTGGATAGCGGAAGCATTGGGCCGACTCCAGTTAGTTGGCCAACTGGCATACCACGGTCCCTACTATGGAATGGATTTCCAGCCCTCCTCTTCAATCATCAAATATTCTGCATCTTTGGAGCTCTTATGTGCAACAGGACAAGGTGATTGTAAGAGATAGGAGGCGATCTTGCAGCCAACGTTTGCATCAGATCATGGAGATTCATCTGCTATTGGGGCAGAGTTGATCATGTTTTGTACTTTGAACTTTCAGTTGTCTTCGTGCATTGTACATTAAAAAAAAGATTAGTGGGTATTAGTGTGTGCTTGTGATTTGAATCTCCACTGCACTTCTCTTTGTCAACCACTCTTATATAACACTGGTAGTCTTACAATTGGTATTAGTGCCTAGGATACGTGTGACGCTTTTATTTTCAGCATCCTGATTAGGGTTAGATCACGGGAACATTAGACTACGAAAGAGTCACTTCTGGGTATGTTCGCTGATCGACAATTATGAGTTTGTGCATCATGGTTGTAGAAAAAATGGCGACGTTTTCCCGTATGACGGCTGTAAGGTCTCTCCACAGACCATACTCAAGGATTAAATGTCCTAGATCCAAAACCCTAATGAGGTTTCATAGACATGACATCATTGTGTATGCATCGCATAACCATGATGGATTGGGGCTAGCGACTCACCACCCAACCGTAGGTTCAGTGTCACCAATTGGCCGACCATTTGGTCCATCTCCAGTTTTGTGTCTCGTTCACTTGAGGCCAGGCCGGTGTCTCATGTGAAGAGGCCAGTATTTTTGCTTAACATGGACGGGAGCCAGACTGGTGCCACCCGTGTGTTAGCAGGATGGTGTCGTATGGACGGGAGCTAGATTGGTGCCACCCGTGTATGACCTGGACTGTGTTCTATCCATGGGATTGTCACGCCATGGAAGAGCCAGTATTTGTGCCGTGTCTTGCTTATGGGACTGTCACTCCATAGGGAGGCTCGCGCGTGGAATTGTGTTTTATCTATGGGACTGTCACTCCATAGGAAGACCAGGATTTATGTTTTATGTCGTGCCATTTTTGTGCTCGACAGATATTTTGTACTTGTTCCATGAACGGGAGATATGTCCATGATACTATTTGCACATGCACTCATGTTTTGCATGTTTGAGACTGTTTTCGCATGACTTGTATTTCTGTGTTTGCCTGTTTGACGTACCACTTACTACTGAGCGGGGATGCCTGCCAGTGAGTCGTGAAGTTTGCTCTGTCTTTTGACGAGTTTTGTTGCATGTGAACAGGTGGTAAGTGTATTGCACTTGTTGGTTTAATAGTTTTATTTCTAACCTTTCATTTTATAAGTAAGTTCACATTTCATTTAAAAGTGGGCACCCATTACATATGGGCCAAGGTGGGGAGCCACACTTAGCCCCTTAAGTGTGTGTGGGGGTGGGTGCATGGTCACCTACCCACACCACACCATGAAGTTGGCCGCCCCGATGCAAACGTGGGGAGCCAGCCAGCTGTGGTCGTGTAACTCCTCTCCAATCTCTACAAAGGAGAGCGACCACCCCACTCGTGGAAGGACAGAATCGGCGATCGTTTCATCTCCTCCAGCTGCTCCTCCTCGTTGGCTCTCAGGCGGCTGCATCTCTTCAGGCGACTGCGTCTCTCTCTCCCACTCGCAGCCACAGGCGGCTGCGCCTGTCTACTGCAGGCGATTGTGCGCCTTCATCTCTTCAGGCTGCTCCTCCTCGTTGGCTCTGAGGCGGCTGCAGCCAGGCGATTCCACCATCTCCTCAGGCTGCGCCATCTCCACCATCTCAGTAGACGTTTGTGCGCCTCCCTCTGTCCAGCAGGCTGCGCTTGTTCACCAGCAGGTTGCAGCCAGGTGTTCCCTTTCCTCTCTAGCAGGCGGCTGCTCCTCCACGCCTCTTTAGGCTGCGCCACCTTCTCCTCTTCAGCTGGCGGCTGTGCTCCTACAGCCAGGCGTTACCTCTCCAAAGGCGGCTGCTCTCCTCATCCTCCCCTTGTAGGCAGCTACGCCTCCTCCTCCTCCACAGCAGGCAGCTGTGCTCCTTTGCAGGCGGATTACGCCTCCCTTCCATAGGCGGCATCTCCCTTCTTCAGGTGGCTACGCCTCCCACAGCAGGCTGCTCTCCTCAACCTCCTCGACAGGCTGCTGTGTCTTGGTGTCCACCACTAGAAGCTGCACACAGACACCTCGGGTATTGGTCTTCCATCTGCGAGCTACAAGTAAGTAAATTCAGATTTAAGTAAAGAACTTTGTTGTAAATCTGATAAAGGATTCTCTCTACCACTAACACCCGTTCGGTGCCGGGTAGTCCAAGCTTTTGGAGAACCACGGTCCAAAGGTGCCGAGATCGGGAGAGCTCGGCGTTAGTACGGGAGCGCTTGTTTGTGCGTGGTCTTGGAACACCAGTGGGGCGCTTTCCGTAGATTCCAGTGAAGGCACAGGACCGTAGAGACTAGACCACTCTAGTGGTCGCTCTCCTTCGAACATCTACTTTGAGCCTTTTGTTTGGTACTGTATTCATTTGTACATGGACATCATCTAGTTCATTGAACCCATGGAGCATTGTATATGTTAAATACTCCCAATAATATATCATATATTGAGGGGGGGGTTGGCCCGTTCCGGCCCCAATGCTGGTGTCCATCTATCAACATTTCATTTCATTTCAATTTTTAGTTGTTATTAAGTTGTCCATTTCAAATTGTGATATTAAGTTGTGCTATTACGCGTGTGGGTGTCCAACGGAGTCTATTCCCACTTGATGGGATCGGTTTCATTTAGTGCCTCGAAACCTCCCCCGAGCTTGAGGTCTAATTGTTGCCAGCCTACTTGGTACTAATGGTCTCAACCTAGCATCCCATACCACTACGCCGAATCACTCACCTTGCAACTCCATGGCCACGAGATCCTGCAAGCTTCCTTGGTAGCCCGAGGCCACCGCGTGACCACTTGACCTCTTGTTTCTAATAAGTGACCCTAAGGTCACTTATATATTAATAACGTGGCTATTATTGGCCTTGCTTTATTTAAAGCTTTCCCACTTTATTTATAAGCTTTTAGTTGTTATTAGCCCTAAGCTATTAATTATAAGCTCTTAACCAATCTAGACGTTAGCCGATGTGAACTCAGTCCCCACGTCCTAGCTAAGCCCTTAACCCTAATCTTGGGTTAGCACACGCCACTAGCCCTAATCCTAGGCTCGTCGAGACGTAACAAACTTCCTCTCTTCTGTTCAATTCACGCCCTCGTGAATGCATAAGGAGACAAGCCTATGTAAGCAAATCCTTGGATCTGGACATCTGCTCGTAGCATCCACTCAAGACTAGCCTCTCATTGTCAAATCTCGAGATCTCTCCGAGAAGGAAACCTGCAAAACAGCCTTGAAAAGCAAGACAAAGCAACGAACCCTAACCCTAGAAGGCAAAGCGGAAGAAACATATCTGGGTGCAGGCAACTCGCCACCCAACCATGATAGCCGTGGGCAAGCCCACAAGACTTGGCTGTCCCCACCGAGCCACGAGCTAGAGCGTCATGCTCTCGTGAGTGCCATGCCATCGTCCTCGTCCGGTGTCCTCTACCACCTGGGGTTGTCCCCCAAGGACGTCGGCCTCTTGCGCGATGGTGCTCTTGCTCCACGCGCTTTGCACTACTATGCTCCATCCGTCGGTGTGTGTCCAACTGGTACCCCTCCCCCCAATAAATAGGGAAGGAACGCCCAAAAAGCACACGCTATCAATAGCGGACCAAAAAGCACGTGTCCGCCCACAACATATCATACTGTAGCTCGCCAATCTGCCTGCCCCTAGCGTGCACATGACATACTCCCCTTCCTCAAAAGAGCTCACTCTTGAGCTTAAGAAAAAGAACTCAAGGAGAAGTTGTCACACTCGCAACACTAGAGAAACACCCTCTATTGGTCGAAACCAATAGTCTCAAGGACAATCTGACTAAGAGATCGACGTGCTCAAGTAACATCACATGAGCGTCAATTCCTAGTCACAAAAGCCTAATCCGGAGCAAATGGATCATCTGGGTAACTCTAAGCTGACAATGCTACCAGTACCAGAGGTAAGCAACCACTGTCCTAAAGAATTATCTCGAAACCAAAAGTATCTTCCATTTGACTACCATGCTTTCATCTTGATGTCCTCTATAAATCTGTAAAAAACCACAAAACTGGGAAAACCCAGAACTTACTACTGAAGCCTGAACCAAGTGGAACACCACAGTAGTCTCTTCCCAAACAAGAGAAGAACCAATCTTCTAGAAAAGATCATCAATCTGTCATCCGTCACCTCGGAAGTCTAACTTCCCAAACAGACCTCAGAAAGTCTATGAGTACGTTGGACATGAAAGGAACAACTGTTCCAACAGACCTGGTTATGACTCAAGCTAGCATCTATCATAACTGTCTGTATCAAAAGCAAAGCATCTATCCCTCAAAAATATTGAGATAGCCTTGTGTTTGTAGGCGCAGAGTCTGAATAAAGTCTTGACAATCTGGCGTAGCCCCGTAACATGCGATGGATCATGGCGTCCCATACCACCTTGATACACCCCATACCCGTGCTACGATTACTACAAAACACCAGTTTGTGGATTTGTCGTTCGCGATCTATCAAAAGCAATAAATGCCAATGGCTGACCATGTGCCACAAACTGAAACAAGTTCTCGAAAGGAAGAACTCGGTCTAGGGATTAGACAACATCTGTGTACACAAAGAAGAACAGCCTTGACCAGCGTCCCAGTCAAAGCATCTGTCTAAACCCAAAAAATCTTGGAAACCAAAACTTGCTTCCAAAAACTTATGCGCATGAATAACCATGATTCAATAGTCTTGGTATAAGAATAGGCGGGTATACTTGGAATAGCGTGAATATTTGTACACACTCTTGCTATGTAGAGGACCATCAAAACCTTAAGGACTATAAGGCTAAAAACGTACATATTGGGTATTGTCGCATAACCATCTTGTCATGCAATCTGACAATGAATCCCAACACGTAAATTTAATCTAGATGCCCTCTATCAAATATCTATGTAGCCACAGTGTCAATGTGTGGTCAACTATTCCTCAATCCTACATATGTAGATAAGTCTTGCCTATCAAAGCCCAACAATGAAAACAATGGTCATTCCAATATCTGTAGGGTATTAGGTCTATGTCTTGCATGGTACAAGTCCATGACTAACTTGTGTGTGTATGTCCACAAAATTCTTGGAGTAGAAACTCCTATGTGTACCAAGAACAACTTCGTATACGAGCAAAACAAGATACAGTACTATGCTTCTACTATCGTTCCATATATAGCATGTGTCTGGTATGAAGGCATACCTCTTAACATGCATGTTCAAATCAAGGATACGACAAAGCATGTGCATCGAGTCGTGCAAGTACACCTTTTATTCCGTACATGAGCTTGTCTTGTTTCACCTTGAGATGAAAGTCAAAACTTAACCCCCAAATCTGTGAAGAACAGTCCAAACTTTTGCAAGACAAGGGAAAGAAAAAATTCGAGAGAAGAAAGGGTTCGTGGGAACCCAGTCGCTGCTGGATTGATCAGGAAAAAACCCCCCTTGCTTAAAAAAAATTAAAAATAAAAATCCTCCTCCTTAATGGCCAGGTGAGTTTAAAAAAAAAAACCCTTGTAAAAAAAAAAAAAAACTGCTGCCTGAGAAAGCAACTCGCCTGCTTTCCTGACTGCCTACCTGCGCCATAGAGAGGGGAATCCCCTCCAGATCTGGCTGGGCCCATCACCTCGGCCTGCTTGCGCGGCCTCGTTGCCTGGCCTGTTGCTCGCTCGCGCCGCCTGGCTGCCTGGCCCGTTGCTCGCTGGCCGTCCCACCTGGCTGCCCTGTGCACCTTGGGCTGGCCGCCCACAGGCCTAAACATGGCCGCCTTGTGGGCTGGCCTTTGGCCGCCTTGCAGCCCAGCCACACAGCCGTGGGCTGGCTGCTGGCCACACAAGGTTGGCTGGCCACAACTAGGCCGGCCACCATGCCACCAACCCGCCCACAGTCATGCGAACAAAAGCAACGCAGCAGCAAATCGAGGACAGTTCATGTCACACGAATCCCGAGGAGCTCTACACGCAGCCATCACGGACAAACATGGCATTTTTTTTAAATTTTTTTACAGCAACCGTGGCATAAAAACCACGTGCATCCATGGTGCTTTTTCTTGCACACCCGCCAGCTTTCTCTCTCTCTCTCTTTCTTTATCTTGCAATAAACCTACACATGTACGCTGCAGGAAACATAGAAAGAACTCACCCGAAGGTGTCCCGCTGGCATCTTCCTCCCGGAGAGGCTCTGATACCATTGTCAAATCCCGAGATCTCCCCGAGAAGGAAACCTGCAAAACAGCCCTGAAAAGCAAGACAAAGCAATGAACCTTAACCCTAGAAGGCAAAGCAGAAGAAACATATTTGGGTGCAGGCATACTCGCCACCCAACCATGACAGCCGTGGGCAAGCCCACAAGACTTGGCTGTCCCCACCGAGCCACGAGCTAGAGCGTCATGCTCTCGTGAGTGCCATGCCATCGTCCTCGTCTGGTGTCCTCTACCACTTGGGGTTGTCCCCCAAGGACATCGGCCTCTTGCGCGATGGTGCTCCTGCTCCATGCGCTTTGCACTACTGTGCTCCATCCGTCGGTGTGTGCCCAACTGGTATCCCTCCCCCCAATAAATATGGAAGGAACGCCCAAAAAGCACACGCTATCAATAGCGGACCAAAAAGCACATGTCCGCCCACAACATATCATACTCTAGCTTGCCAATCTGCCTGCCCCTAGCGTGCACATGACACTCACCTAGGCCAGTGTAAGACTCCTCTTGTAGACCTTGCTACAAAGATCCAATAGCTTCCCGTCGATCCAATTCTCATCCAAGAGTTTAATCCCAATAGGACATCTAGTCACAAAGTGCAACAAGCTCTACCGTAACAACCCTAGCACAAGTCACTTGTCATATCAAATGGCATCTTGCATTAGTTGTCGGCAAAACACTAGTGTCCCCCAAGGACATCGGCCTCTTGCGCGATGGTGCTCCTGCTCCACACGCTTTGCACTACTGCGCTCCATCCATCGGTGTGTGCCCAACTGGTACCCCTCCCCCCAATAAATATGGAAGGAACGCCCAAAAAGCACACGCTATCAATAGCGGACCAAAAAGCACATGTCCGCCCACAACATATCATGCTCTAGCTCGCCAATCTGCCTGCCCCTAGCGTGCACATGACACTCACCTAGGCCAGTGTAAGACTCCTCTTGTAGACCTTGCTACAAAGATCCAATAGCTTCCCGTCGATCCAATTCTCATCCAAGAGTTTAATCCCAATAGGACATCTAGTCACAAAGTGCAACAAGCTCTACCGTAACAACCCTAGCACAAGTCACTTGTCATATCAAATGGCATCTTGCATTAGTTGTCGGCAAAACACTAGTCCACTGCCAAGTCCTAGTGCCATGAACTTCCAGTACAAGATCCTCCTTGTTCAAACCTCATCTAAGACTGATAGAGATTTTGTTTTCACACATAACTAGTAGATACTCACGTCTACTTTAGGGCAAGCATAAACTCCCCATAAACTTTTGCATATGTTCCATGTCCTCAAATAAGGTGAAGACAGCATACGGCTAACAACCATCACCCCACCAAATTGGGATGAACAAAGGTCCACGCAATCCCATTAATAGAGATCCTGAAGGACAATGGTTATAACATATTCCACCTCTAACATGTCCATGGGTTACACCCCATCGAACAAGTGGAAATCCACATGACTCCAAAGTCCGGGAATCAAAATAAACCCGTGGAATTGGGTTCACCTTGCAGTATCGAACGGTCCAACCGTCAACTGGTCTAGACATTCAGTCTAAGACCGAGTCTTCTCATCTCTCTCATGTACAATTTCGATGCTTCAATTTTATTTGGCCATTACAAGAGAGAGTGTGAGGAATCACTCTACCAGTAACATGCTATGCTCGGACAACCCAAAAAATTCCTTATATTGTTGTCCCCCATAGACCATCACTCCCCCTCATAGTTACCATTGGTTAAATATGCCAAAGCATGGAGTGTCCCAAACAAGAAACCTGCGAAGCCTCGGGAGATCCTACATGAGAATACACTTTGGCGTCCGGTACCACTATAGTACACCCCACATAAAACCTCTTCTCCCGATCTCGGCACCTTTGGACCGTGGTTCTCCAAAAGCGTGGACTACCCGGCACCGAACGGGTGTTAGTCGTAGAGAAGATCCTTTATCAGATTTACAACAAAGTTCTTTACTTAAATCTGAATTCACTTACTTGTAGCTTGCAAATGGAAGACCAATACCCGAGGTGTCTGTGTGCAGCTACTTGAGAGGGACACCTCCGTAGCAAGAGCAGAGGCTGTGAGCTGTTGCAAAGTATGTTTCGGGTGCAATTCAATGCCCGAACGATAAGCTGGTTGGAATCCAGAGCGAAACTTCCTCTTTCTTTCATCCTCAGTGATTTGCATAAAAGGAGTTACCTCCAGCAACACTTTCCAAAACTTGTTGACATACTGTTGCACACTTTCATTATCTCTTTGCTCAAGTCTATCCCACTTTTGGGTGAGAGTTTGCTCTGCATTTGGTGGCAAAAACTGAGCATAGAATCTGTCCTTAAACTCTTTCTAGGTGCAAATGGGATCCTTGGTGATCTTTTCAGTGATCCACCAATGAGCAGCGGTCCCTTTCAAAAACATGCTAGCATGGCGTACTTTAGACTTCTCAATGAAGTCCTCATCGCTAAAAGCAATGTCAAACTGTGCCACAAATGCTAACACTTTGGAAGCATCATGCTCTCCATGAAAACATCAAACTTAACAGACTTTTCACCTGCTTTAAATTCCTTGAGCTTTCTGGCATGAGGCTCATGGTCCTCTCTTTTTCTTTTTCCCCTATCCAACGGGGCAGCCCTATCTGCATGCGCTCCATGGGCCATCATGGAAGTTTCATGAAGCACGGTGGCATGTGCTCCACAAACTTGAGAATCAAATGCATGTGATTTTCTTGCATATGGCAATGTCTCTCCATGAGACAACTCAGAAGGCAAAGCTCTTCTAGTGGGAGACCTGTCACCCCTACCATGGGATACATGTCTTGAATGCATGTGACCATCATGCCCTCCATGAGCACTAGCATATATATACCTGTCAAGCTTTGTTCCTTGTGGAGAAGATGCATGACGAGAGGTGACTGTCACCTCTTTCTTTTGCATAAATGACCTCAACCTTTGAGATGCAGGATCTCCATGCGTCAAGCGAGGTGGATTTCTGAATTTCAGCTCTCCGTCTTCCCCCTCTTTGATGTCACCTTTGCGGAGGAGGTAGGAAAGTGCCAACTCCCTTGGCTTCTTGCCCACTTCCCGTGCCATGGACTCAAAAGTCACATCTACCATTGCATTGGCTTTCTTGGCTTCAATGGCACTTTGCACATGGGGATCTTCATGCAAAAATTTCAGCTCTTGCTCTTGTGCCTGCAAAAAGCTTTCTCATATGCTCCATTTCAGCCCTCATTGCATCAGGCTCTTCTTCTTGCATGATTGTCTTTCCTCGAGACAGTTGTCCCTTTGAATCACTATCATTTACCCTTTCAAGGGGCTTGTGCCTTCCTTGTAGAGCATCAGAACCACGCGAAGCACTTGATGGGCCCCTCGAATTAGGCACTTCCAAAGGGTTGCCTTGGCTGTCCATTGTGTTAAGTGTGCTAGAAGCGGGGTGTCCAATACACAGGTTCGTTTCCCCACTAAGAAGAGGGAAACAACCGTGCTCTGATATCAATGAAACCGATCCCGTCAAGTGGGAATAGACTCCGTTGGACACCCACACGCGTAATAGCACAACTTAATATCACAATTTGAAATGGACAACTTAATAACAACTGAAAATTGAAATGAAATGAAATGTTGATAGATGGACACCAGCACTGGGGCCGGAACGGGCTGACCCCCCCCTCAATATATGATATATTATTGGGAGTATTTAACAAATACAATGCTCCATGGGTTCAATGAACCAGATGATGTCCATGTACAAATGAATACAGTACCAAACAAAAGGCTCGAAGTAGATATTCGAAGGAGAGCGACCACTTGAGTGGTTCAGTCTCTACGGTCCTGTGCCTTCACTGGACTCCGCGGAGAGCGCCCCACTGGTGTTCCAGGACCACGCACAAACAGGCGCTCCTGTACTAACACCTGGCTCTCCCGATCTCGGCACCTTTGGACCGTGGTTCTCCAAAAGCTTGGACTACCCGGCACCGAATGGGTGTTAGCCATAGAGAAGGTCCTTTATCAGATTTACAACAAAGTTCTTTACTTAAATCTGAATTCACTTACTTGTAGCTTGTAGATGGAAGACCAATACCCGAGGTGTCTGTGTGTAGCTACTTGAGAGGGACACCAAGGCGCAGCAGCCTGTCGAGAAGGAGGAGCTGCCTGTGTAGAAGGTGTAGCCACTTGAAGAAAGGAGATGCCAAGCCACCTGTAGTCTCCTATGGAGGGAGGTGCAACCGCCTGCAGAGGAGCACAACCAACTGTTGAGCAGGACTCAGCCACCTGTATGGGAAGAGGAGCAGCCGCCGATGGAAAAGAGGTACAGCCGCCTGTAGAGAGTATGCGCAGCTGTCTGCTCGTGGAGATGGCGCAGCCTACTGGACAGAGGGAGCAGCGCCTGCTGGACAGAGGGAGCAGCCGTCAGGAGAGGAGGTGGAGATGGGGCAGCCTGCTGGACAGAGGGAGCAGCACCTGCTGGAGAGGTAACACCTGGCTGCAGCCGCCTGTGAGGTGGCGCAGCCGCCTGCAGGGCAGAAGGAGCAGCCTGGTTGCAGAGCACAGCCGCCTGGCTGCAGCCTGTAGAGGAAGAGGCGTGGAGGAAGCGTAGCCTGAAGAGATGCGGCCGCCTGAGAGCCAACGAGGAGGAGCAGCCGCTATACAGAGGTGGCAGCCGCCTGCTGGAGAGAAGGAGGTGGCGCAGCCTGAAGCGATGGAGGCGCTCGATCGTGTCTTTACGGGTGGGGTGGGGCTCTCTTATGAAGAGATTGAAGTGGAGTTCCACGACCACAGCTGGCCGACTCCCCAGGGCGGCCAGTTCCGTGGTGTGGTGTGGGTAGGTGGCCATGCACCCACCCCCACACACACTTAAGGGGCTAAGTGTGGCTCCCCACCTTGGCCCATGTGTGGGTGCCCCTAATGGGTGCCCACTTTTAAATGAAATGTGAACTTACAACCTTATAACATTAAAGGTTAGAAATAAAACTATTAAACCAACAAGTACCACCTGTTCACACGCAACAAAACTCGTCAGAAGACAGAGCAAACTTCACGACTCAGTGGCAGGCGTCCCCGCTCAGTAAGTGGCACGTCAAATAGGCAAACACAAAAATACAAGTCATGCGAAAACAGTTTCAAACATGCAAAACATGAGTGCATGTGCAAATAGTATCATGGACATCATCTCCTGTTCATGGAACAAGTACAAAACATCTGTCGGCACAAAAATGGCAGACATAAAACATAAATCCTGGTCTTCCTATGGAGTGATAGTCCCATAGGTAAAACACAGTTCCAGGCACGAGCCTCCCTATGGAGTGACAGTTCCATAGGCAAGACACGGCACAAATACTGGCTCGTCCATGGCGTGACAATCCCATGGATAGAACACAGTCCAGGTCATACACGGGTGGCACCAGTCTGGCTCCCGTCCATACGACACCATCCTGCTAACACACGGGTGGCACCAGTCTGGCTCCCGTCCATGTTAAGCAAAAATACTGGCCTCTTCACATGAGACACCGGCCTGGCCTCAAGTGAACGAGACACAAAACTGGAGATGGACCAAATGGTCGGCCAATTGGTGACAACACGTCTTGTCACATGCACCATGCACTGAGGTGTAGTGTGACGCACTGGCTCATCAATGGTGCTATACTTATACAGAAGTGTGGTACCTTTTTTCGGAATATGTCGTAAGCTGTGACCCCATTGTGAGTCCCAATCCGGGACATGTCAGGCACGGGCTACGTAGGACAGTCTCCCAGCCTTAGATGTCAAGGTCAGTCCCTCAACCCACTTGGAGAACAAGCATGTAGGTCATTTGAGGTTAGGCATGGTAAAGTCAGTCCTTTAGGTGCATAAAACAAAGCATGTTAAAGCATTTCATAGCATGGATGCATGGGCCACCCATTGGGCAGCCAAGGCAGGACACGTCTTAGCCTTTGATGCTAGGCTAGCATGGAGGCCCGATCACAGGCTTTTTCCAGCAGTCGGCCAGCAACAAATGCCAATCGGCTAGCATTAGATATTACGTAAGACAAATGCACAACATTTAATGCTCAAAATCAGCAGGTCGTGGGCGTTTATAACAGGCCAAGAGCAGCCTATTCCCACCGACCAGCAGTGTAGTTGCATATGTAAGTAGCCCCTCCTCCATTGCATGAATCCATCTCATAAATCATTCTTCTTTCACAGGAAACAGTGCAGATATGTATGCTTGAAGACCTTGGCCTTTGCATGCATAAATCTCAGCCCAAGCACCTAGTACTTCAGTCCATAGGCAGCCCCAAAGTTTACTTCAGCAGTCAACCTTCAATAATGCATCTCCCCAGTAGAACTGGGTGTGCATAAGGCTATCCGAAGTGGCTTCAAAGTTGGCTTCATATGGCTTGATAGTTCAGCAGGCATCTGGCAGTCTCCATTAGTCAATTCTCAATAAGTTCTTTGCATTGGAACAGTTCTCCAAAGTAATACAAGAAAACTCCCCTGCTTGCAGGGGTAGGAGGGGGAGGGGGGGGTTCAGTGGGTAAATTGGGACCCAATCTAGTGTTGTCTCTGCTTTCTCTCTCTCTCTCTCTCTCTCTCCTCCGCTCTACTTCCTATGTATAAAAGATTAAAGTGGATTGTTTCATGCTTCCTGGATTCCTCTAGGTATATCACTTCATAAAGGTATAAAGAAGGTCTTGCTGTGCGTTACACGATCTAGCCAATTACATGTTACATTGGTATCAGAGCTTTTAGTTGTGACCCAGCTTGACTACCTAAGTGAGAAAATCCGTGAATGGTAAAACTGAGGTTAGGAAAAACCACCCAGCCATTCACCATGTTAGGAGAAGAAGAAAGTAGTTACCAAGAAGGCATCACTGCAAAAGAAAGTGTCCATGAAGACACCACTGCAAAAGAAAGTGTCCCCAAAGACACAAGAAAAGAAGAAACACTTCCTCAAAGCGCAAATTTACTCCTTCAAGAGTTAAGAGCAACCTAAAGAGCAAATTACAGAGCAGGGTTCCCAAAATTTTCAGCACATGCTTCTTCTCATAGAGCAACAAAGAAGACGTGAACTTGATGAGGCGTGACAGATAGAGGAAGCCCAAGGTAGGGGGACCGATGCCGCTAGGTAGAACGCGCGGCGACAGAATACCAACATAAGCTAGATTGCAAAGCCATGCAAGTCCAGCATTAGCAGTTGCTAGCAACTATACAAGCCAGTCTTATGGCAACACTTCCCAAAATGGCACCTAGTCCTAGTACCTCATCCGCTCCTACAACCACCATCATACGAGCTCAACCAACTTTCAGTAAGTGTGATCATTCGGCAGTTCCACAATTTATTCAATTGTTACATATTTTCCGTTAGCTAAAGTTTTAGGACTGCAATACAAGGCCATCTAGCGGCTCTACACTTCATGGGAGAAGCTGTTACTTGGTGGTAGCATTTATCAAGTCTCCATACAGACCTAACCACATGCACGACCCATTACATATCGTAGACTTTTGTGTCGGACCTCAAAGCAAGATTCCTTCCACCCCAGCAGGGTTGTTTTTGTACGGCGTACGACGCCTTATCGTATGGAATACCGTATGGTACGATATCGTACGCACTCATACGGATTTCTCAGAAATTTTTTTCCCGATTTTTTTTTCAAAAATAAAATTTCCCCCAAAAAAAGTAAAATTTTTGGGAGGTAGTGGTCTTTTTTTTGCTTATCTATGGCTTTTTGAGCTTCCTCTGTACTATGACTCTTCCCTCCTTTCTAAAATACTCCATATTTGGACTTGGAAATACCTAAGTTTATAAGTATTTTTTTAAAACACTATATTTTATCGTACGATAAGAAAAAAATTTATATCGTACCGTATTTTCCCGTATGGTATCGTACCTAACAACTACGAGTGACCCCAGTACACGACTAATTTGAAGGATTAGTTTTACAAACTCTCCGAGAATGGGTCGCCTGTGTTGCCTTGTTCCAATAAGGTCATCACCATGGCACAACAGTTGGGAAAGACGGAAGATGAGAAGTTGAAAGAGTTTCTTAGGGGGTTAGTTACGAACATGAGGTTTCCTATTTGCAATTTCGAGCCTCAGTCTTATGACCGGGCTTTGAGAATCAAGGGATGATGCTGAATGGAGGTAAGCCTAAGCAGGTCTAGACCAGTTCCAAACCCTAGCAGCAGCAGCAGTCTTCATCCCAGCAAGGTAAGGGTACTCGGAACTGTAAAGACAGCAGGAAGCACCTCAAGCACCAAGAAAACCACAAAGGCTAAGCCTAAAAAGATGCCTAAGGAGAAGGCCAAGGAGGGGATTACTAGAGGTTGTCTCTAGCCAGACGAGCAAAACCGGTAACAGATAGAGAATCGTTGTTTTTTCTGTCATCAAGTAGGCCACACTAAGTTACAAGCTTATAAAGCCACCAAAGCATACTCCTCCACAGCAGTGTTGGATCACGTTTTGTACTTTGAATGTTCAGTTGTACTTTCATTCATTGTACATAATACAAGATTATTATTTGGATTATTAGTGTGTGCTACGGCATTTTTCAATTTGTTAAAAATACTTTAACAGCACTAACAATTTACACCCCGCAGGGGGGGGGGGGGGGGGGGGGGGGGGGGGGGGGGGGGCGGCGGCGGCGGGCGGATTGGTGTTGCCGAGACAAAAATGAATGTGCTGTTTTATGTTTTTTGAAAAGCATAGTGCCTATGCTCTGGCCAGCACAATAGCCCAAGTACATACTATAAGGTCTCTTATATGTGTTGTCTTGTATGCCAGGTCCATGACCTTCACAAGCTTTATGAAGTGCAGAGATTGTTAATGAGTAAAGCCAAAAACAGGGGATTGGACTTCTTATTAGGGGTACCTCCATCATCTGTGCATCGTCTGCATCCTCTGCCAGAAGGACCCAACCAGTTGAGACAAAAAAGGAACTCTTGGGAGCAGACAGTGACAGATGGTTCGGGTGCTTTAAAAGCAGGCATGTTGAGACAGCTGCCAGACACAGAAAAAGCAGTTAAAGAGCAGAGTATTTTGTTGGAAGACACTTCGAAGAGCTCGAACTGTCCAGTGAAGAAAAGGAAGATAGATCTTGAACAGATGCCAGAAGATGACACAGATGACGAGACGGAGAAATCTGAGAATATGCTTGTTCCGGCAACTGTCAACCTGGCAGAAAAACACAAAGATTTTACAATTGGGTACAATGGTCTTGAGAGTACAGTAAAATCATGTCCAAGTCCAAATCATGGCACTGGTGTGAACCCTTTGCAGCCAGCCAGGCTGTCTCACGTCAGTACAGGAGAAAATTCTTCTCATAAAAATCATACTAGTGCCAGCAGAGTAGCTTCTGTCTACCCCTTGCAATATGGAAAAGCACCAAAATTGCCTGTTGATTTAGTCGAGGCTGAGCAGACCTCTAAAGTTATTGAAGAGATTCAGAATGCTAGCATGCTGAGTACAGGTGGCAGCACTGGCAAATCAATTGCAGTATTCTTGCCTCAAACTGACCTAATTGATAGGGCCTCTCAAGACATAGAAAGGGAGACACACTGGTTCTTTCAGGTGCTTATTGCAATCTTTAATCCCCATGTTTCTAAATCTAATCATCTAGTTTTGCATATGCATCTGCAATCAAGGGGATGCTTTGTCTAACTGCTGAATGTTGGTGTCAGGCTTCTGATGCCACTATGAACCCCGTGATCACCCCTGGATTTTCAAGTCAACAACAGCAGAAATCAATGCTACATCCACTACTGCCAGAACCCTCATTCAAAGAGAACCACCAGCACAATGGCATGCCTCAAGGTAACCTAAACCAAGGACTTAGACACCTTAGCAGCAAACCTGCACCCCTAAACTGGAGCAAAGCATCAGTGGAAAAGAAGCCTCCAGGCTTAGCCGTTGGAGCTCAAGAAGGGAGCCTTTTTAGCTCACCAGAAAAATCAGACAATGGCACAAGATGGTTTACGACTGATGCCTACTTGCAGGGGTGTCAGCTTGCCAGTGTAGTTCCTGCAGTCGGGGTCGATACGAGACCTTCAGAAGGAGGGAATGCTATATCAGGGTCTGTGGTTCCGGCTATCAGCATAGTAAACGGCAAAGGACAGAATCAAGAGCAGGACACAAACCTCTGGTACTCACAAAATCCTGTTATGCAGCTTTCACAGTACCAGCAGCAACCTATGTTCCGACCACAGGTCTTTCCATCTGTAAACCAAGCAGTTTGGTTGCAGTCACCTCAGAGTATGCATGGAGGCCTTTATCCACCACAGGTGGTCTACGGTGTTCATGCGACTGATCCATCTCAGATAGGATTCAGGGCAGAGGGGTTACAGAGGGGTCAAGGTGACATATCTGCTGGCCCTTGGAATATGTTAGGTCTCGGGCATTATTACTCTACTGTTCCTTCAGTCCCACAAAAGCCACCTTTCAAGAAGCCGCCTAAACTGGTTTTGAAGAATGACGGTGTTGGGATGGAATTGAAGTTAGTCTTACCAGAGAGTGAGCTGAGTGAAAAGGCTAGTCAAAGAAAGACATTGAATCCTTCCAAGAAGGACTTACCACAGGAGTCTCTAAAATCTCAAGAGGGGAAAGGTGGAGTCCAAAGAGAAAACAAGGAAGAAGACATGAAGGACGAAGAGAGGGATAAGTCAACAGGACTTAACATACAGAGCTCTACTGTGCAGGTCAGGGAAGCTTCAAAAGCCTTGCAACCTAAGGTTTTCGCTACGGCCGTGGCCACACATACCCAGGAGATGCTTTTGCCAAAGAAGATACTGGAACAAATGACAGCCTCCACATATGTTTCACATGGTTTAGCTGCTCCTGTGACAGTATCATCTGTAGCCCAGTCAGATACAGGAGCTGTTACAAATACGGACAGTTTCACAACAAATGCTGACAATGTGATTGGTGCCAGTTACACTAAACCTGCCCTGCCAAATGAATCTGAGGGTCAACATGATGTAGATCAAGTTGAAAAAGTAATGCCACAACAAGATCAAGTGAAGACAGTTGAGCAGAGTATGCCTTGGCGGGAAGGAAAGGAAGCCTGTTTTGCGAAGGAAATGCTTTCACCGGCGGATATCAGGATTAACGAAGACACACAGGGCCTTGCTCTGTCCGGACAAGGAAGTAGCTTGGTACCATGTAAAGATGATGTAGAGGGCAGTGTGACAGGTTGCAATAACAATAAGTCTAGGGATCAGAGCGATAGCGAGCATGTGCAGATCTCAACCTTGAGCAGAAACTCTGAAGACATGAAAAATCCTTCAAATAAGGTGCTCATGTTGAAAGGAAATGTCGATAATGTGAATGTAATCGGCCGACGGAGTCCTGTTGGTGCCAAATCTCAGGACTCACATCTGAAAAGCATGGAAGAGAGCAGTAATGTTACAAGTGTGAGGGAAAAAAGAGCTGAAGAACTTGTTGTAAACCATTGCCGGGAAAGTCTGCCACCAAGTAAGGACAAAACTGATGCTCTTAGAGATGATATTAACACCAAGCATGGGCACATGACCTTAGATAGCTCTTTGAGTATTGTG
Source organism: Cibotium barometz (assembly GCF_041138505.1). NCBI lineage: Eukaryota > Viridiplantae > Streptophyta > Polypodiopsida > Cyatheales > Cibotiaceae > Cibotium > Cibotium barometz. The sequence goes on from NC_141064.1 coordinate 35,282,625, forward strand.
AAGTATTCCCAGGTGAGAGCTGATGGTTTTTCCTTGGATTCCCTTACAGCTAGCCACTTAGTACCAGGTGTTGCCACTGGAAGCTCTGGGAAGGCTGATGCTCAAACCAAAAGCCTCCTGCAAGGAAGCTCGACTGGCCCTCGCTCCAATCTGATGAGCACTTCCAGTCAGCTGACAATGCAGGTGGTCTCCACACAGTCCACCAGCATGGAAACACCTGCCGGCATTATGAAACAAGAGAAAAAATGCTCAAAAACTTTGGAAAGCGGTGTGTCCTACAAAGTATCAGGAAAGGGGTCTAGTTCAAGTGCCCATAAGAGTAAATCGGCCACCCCAACTTCTGATGGGGGGTGCCCGTCTGTGCCTTCTATAAAACCTACAATGTCCCAGAGCAAGGAAGATGCAACAGTTGGTGCTGAAAGTGAGGATTTACAACACACTTCCGACAGCGACAGTCTTGCTGCTACCATACTCCTGAGCTTTGCACCAAAGATTGATCTGCAGAACCCAAAGAAGCATTTGAAAGAAGATGCAGGGAAAACTGTTGGCAGTAGTCGCAAATGCATGCCTGCAGAGCATGCTTCAAGCAGGACAAGGCAGACTATGGTCGGACTTATGGAAGGTGTAATTGGCATCCAGTCTGAAACCTTTGAACCTGGAGATGACCAGGGATCTCGCTTGAAGATGCAATGCAGTTCTAGAAGGATGGATCATCTTGAGCCCGTCAGATTGGCACTGAAGGATAGGTTTAGACAGGAGCAGCCGTTTGCTGAGCTGCAATCTGATAATGGAGGTGAAGAAGAGATAAAGAATGCAAGAAGCAAGCTTTCGAAGGTGGTCTCATTGGGTATCCCAATGGATGATGAGCCCATTTCCACTTCAAGGTCCAAACAGCTCAATAAGCTTGGTGTAGCTATGGTAAATTCTAAGAATGTGGACACATATGATCACACCATGAGCTACAAGGGGAAGGATGTTTTCCACACACTGACGGGTCGCCGAAGCTGTCGAGGACCCCCCATGGCAGCATGGGTGCATCATAGGAGCAGGGGTAGAACACAGCAGCAATTACAGCATTACTCAGATGAAGAAGGTGGCAGCCCAAGCATAGCAGAAGCTTATGTAGGAAGCAGAGAGGAAGGCGGTGGCAGCCCTAGCAAACCCAAGGGTAGCATAAAACGCAAGGGGTGGGGTGATCTGAACAAGAAAAGGACTCGGCCACGCAGTCAGTTTCCCGATATTTCCCATAGAAAGGCTCAAAGATAGGGCTCCAAGGAGATGGTATATTCTTTTTCGGCCACAGAGATGAGGTGTGTAGAAAGGCTCAAAGATATTCTCCAAGGAGATGGCATCTTCTTTTTCGGCCACAGAGATGGATGAGGTGTGCATGTGTAAGAGAATTACAAGGGCTAAAAGTTTCTTGGACATAAAACATCTTTTGGTAGATTGAAGGTTGTAGATTACATACTTGATCCTATATAAATGAATGGTAAAAATGGCTATTGGAAATATTATATTCTTTACTCCATTGTTTAGAACGATTTACTAAATCGAGCATATCACTTTCCCACTCCAAAAGAAGTCTTTATTGTTTATTATTGCATATTTGTATCATTGTCTTTTAATCCACAATGTTTGTTTGATGCACAAGGTCAAGGCTATTTTAGGCAAGGTGCAATTTTAGTTATTTTTTAAAGTGTTTTTAATTTGCTTTAATAACTAATTGGAGCATGTATGTTGGGGGAAGTTGGGAGTATGGTGCCAATCTATATAAAAATGCTTTGGTTCACAACCCTTTCTACTCCTATTGCATGCATGTTAAGAATCATTGTGGATCAGATCTTAGGATGATAACCATGATAAGAAGCACTAATTGAGGATCTGATCAATCACATGTGATAACTATATTAAATGACTAAATCATCATAGGAATCAAGCTCTCGTAGGAAGAAGAACCAACAAGTATGACCCTTTTTTAACCTGGAGTCAGGTTGCCATAAATGAGCATGACCCTTTCATAGCCTCGAGTTAGGTTGGCACCCCTAAGGTGTTTCATGTGACTAGCTCCAAACATGTGGCTATTACATTCCATGTACACCATAAATAAACCTACACATTTTGACTTCTACCCTTGACTCTTATAGTCATTATCACATCATTAGCTAAGGCAACCTTTGAGTTGCAACCATAAACACATAAATACAAAGACACCATGCTTCCCTCCATCAACAAATGGGATATGGTTAAAAATTGCACGAGACAAATAAAGTGGTTTGCACACATGGTGAGGGAAAGAATCGAACTCTCCCTAAAATCTCCAATATCACCTATATTCAAAGTGTAATGAGGAAGATATGTAACTTGGGATGCATCCATCAAGCTTTTTGAGGATAAATATCATTTGAAGAAACAGTTTAGTCAATTTCATCGCATTATAACAAGATCAAGTAAAATACTGAGGCCAGTTTTTTCACAACCCGATCTTAGCTCAGTTGGTAGAGCGGAGGACTGTAGTGATGTCTGTTATCCTTAGGTCGCTGGTTCGAATCCGGCAGATCGGAGTTCCTCTTTTTAAAACACTACCGCATGCACGGCTCAGTTCTTTTTCTAAATATACATTTTAGATTTGTGATTTATGTAATAACCTTAGATCTATTTTATACATAGGTAGCTGTTATAAATTTTTTTGGTTCTCTAAAAGTTTCTACTTTATTACAATTATTTCGGTAAAATACCTACTTAGGTAGCTATTCTACTTTATTATAAATTATTTCATTATTGTAGAAGTTTATGTAAATGTATATATATCATGAAAATATTAATACTACATTTAATGCACAAATTCAATGACCAAAATAATGTGCAGCGATAGTAACTTAATATATATTAATTGGTAGTTGCACAATAAAAATACAACAATTAGTATATTCCATGTAGTGATTATTATAGTTTTAACATTGAATTAGATTACAAAGACATGATCATTTTCTCTCCTCTTTAAAAAAAAAAGGACACACCCACCCAAAGGTGCCTAGGCATATGGTGAGGTTTTTAAAAAAGTTACTTAGGCTAAATGTTATTTAAAAAGAAAGAGAACACCCACCTATGGTGAGGTTTTAAAAAAAGTTATTCAGGTTAAATGTCATAAATAACAATGGAATGCTTGCTTAAAAATAACAATTGCCATGAGTATTCATATGAACTAATTGTGTGGTGTCTCACTTTAGCCTTTAAACTAAACTTGGATCCTTTAAACAAATTAAGGGTAGTTAAAACTTCGAGTCATCCCTTGGTTATGCATTTATATCTAAAAAACTCCTATTGAGGCTCTTTCCAATCATGCCATAGATCCACCTACGTCAAAGATCCTTTAAGAATTTATCAATCTTAATTCAAGTACACAAATTGAAATCATCACCTTCTAATATCTCATTGTAGAACTTGAACTAATGGGGACTTGGATATAATTTAAAACAATGTGTACACTTCAGGCTTGTATTCCATTCTAAGTGTGCCTCCACCTTTCCAATGGCAACTTATGTTAATGTGGTGATCTTATATGTAATTGAGGTAACTAATAACCTTAGGATGTATAGTTGCGTACCACCTAATAACATAATACCAACTTCTAGATCTCCATCAAACCCCTTGAAAATTCATACGATATCACGCGTATGCTACTTATGTGGAACCCATTTTCATGTGTTCAAGGGAACATACTCTCATAAACCATTATACTTTTTTTTTTTGGGTTGGAAAAGGAGCAAGTAGTTTATTACGTGTATCAGTTGGTTATTGAGCCTTCACCTTTTGCAACCAGAAAAGGTGATCATAGTTCCTTGGTAAAAGGATAGTTTGATATTATTGCATGGCTTTGCATTGTTTCACATTTGCATAGACTTAAACTTGGGCCCGTCCATGCTACACATGGTTTGGTTTTGTCCATAAGAAACTAATAGTTATCCTAAATAATCTTCTTGTGCAATAAGTGAAATATCTCAAAGTTGCATAATATAATGATACAAACACATAATTTGATACCCTTGATTGTTGAAATACTAATAACAATCAAATGGTCCTTACAATCACTCACTCCCCTGAAACACAATTGGGTCTAAATTTTCTATTTTGATGCCAAAGGAATTGTTTACCAACTTTCAATTCGAAGATGCCTCTCAAAACTTTACAAACACTCCAAAATAATGTGAATTATAGCTTTTAATTAAAACCAAATCCAACAATATTATCTTTAGATATTTTTCTTAACAAGTCTATATATTATTGCTTTCCAATATTAGTTGTCCATGATAGTATGAACCTTAATTCATTACCATATAACCATGTAATCTATCATCAAATGTCATGACTGTTGATTCCATATGTGATGTTACATGTGTTATGATCATTTTCATGGATGTTACATAATCTTTTCGCCGTAAATGCATACTAGAAAGTTGCCATTACTACTCCTAATGAATATAACTATAATGAAGGATGATGTTCGACTTGATTCTTAGGAAGTTGATCATGGATGTAGCCCAAGGGAACGAGTTCAAATTCCATCATCTAGTGACAAAGACCGAATATTCCCAACCATAGGTGGCGACAACCACCATCACGCCATGGGATGTCAAGTGTGGCAATCTAGCAAGGGTGGAAAGAATCCTTGCCTAACACAAAAATGGCTATTAGTTTCTCATGGCCAAAACCAAACCATGTGTAGCATGGACAGGCCAAGTTTAAGTCTATGCAAATGTGAAGCAATGCAACACGAGGCGCCTTTTCTACAAAGAAAGCATGTGATATCTTTGCAAGACTTTCTAAAGCAAATAGTACTTCTAGATTACTTACTATTAAATATCAAATCACACATACATGTTTCCTTGTGAAAGTGGTGATGCTTATGTTTTAAGACAAAAAGATATGAATAATGAGTTGAGTGCACTTGGTAATATATTTATTTTATAAGAGCTTTTACACGTGGTTCTAAATGGCTTAAATCAAGGCTATACAACTTTGGTTTAAAGCATTACTGTAAAAGAAGACAAACCACTATGGATGACTTGCACACAATTCTTCTTGGGAAAGTACATAGACCACAAAAAGCCAAACCATCTATGGATGACCATCTTGTGAAAGTATAGAGCACAAAAAGACAAACCATCTATTGATGACCTTGCACACAATTCTTCTTAGGGAAGAACATAGAGCACAAGCTATTGCAGTAGGGAAAGGACCTTCAAATGAGCAATATTATGACATGAATAGAGGAAGAGGAAGAGCTAGAGGAAACTTCAACAGTAATAATAGCTTTGCTAATACAAACCGACCTTCTACCTCACAAGATAGAGAGAATTTATTTTCGGGATGTAATTTTAGAAGGAGAGGTAGATATGGAAGAGGCCAAAGCTCTAAATCTACAATGCCATTTTTTTCATGGATATAATGGATTGTTACAAAAAGTAAAGGGATGAGTCAAATGTAAAAGAGAACAAAATGCATGGAATGTTTCAAAAAGAAAACAAAATGCGTGGAATGTTTCAAAAAGCAAAGGGATGAGTCAAATGTAAAAGAGAACAAAACGTGTGAAATGTTTCAAAAAGCAAAGGGATTAGTCAAATGTTTCAAAAAGAAAAGGGACGAGTCAAATATGTAAAAAAAAACAAAATGCATGGAAATTGTGTAATGATTGTGGAAAGTCAAGAGATACTAATCTTGTTTCTATTGAAGAAAGTGAGAACACTTGAAAAGTTGATTAGACCAAGTCATGTGAAAATCAACTACATTGGTGGATATATAGTGGTGCATCCTCTCATATAATCTTGTTTCTATTGAAGAAAGTGAGAACACTTGAAAAGTTGATTAGACTGTCATGTGAAAATCAACTACATTAGTGGTGCATCTTCTCATATAACATCACACAAGGAATGGATTGATTCCATTCAATCTTCTCGTGGATTCAATGCTGCTCTACACAATACATAATATCATCAACAATTGTAAGTGAAGGAAGGCACTTACATGGATATGAGTATAGATAAATATATCATTAATACATGGATATGAGTATAGATAAAAATATCATTAATATTGATACACAATAGATAAGAAATAAATGAAGTACTTACATGGAAATGATTGTAGACAAAAAGATCATTATTTAGTATGTGCCTAATATATATTAGTAAGAATATTCTATCTATTGGAGTGATAAAATTGGATAGCTATAAGGTGGAACTTGATGGATATTAATGTCTCATCAAGGAAATAAGAAAGGGGTATTGAAGGAGTCAAGAAAGAAAAGCTTTATGAATGGATTGCTTCAATTCCTAAAAGTTATTGTATGGATGGAAATTAACCCCAAATTCCACCATCAAAACTTTGGCATATGTTCATCAATTGGAATATTCTATCTATTGAAGGTGATAAAATTGGATAGCTATAAGGTGGAACTTGATGGATATTAATGTCTCATCAAGGAAATAAGAAAGGGGTATTGAAGGAGTCAAGAAAGAAAAGCTTTATGAATGGATTGCTTCAATTCCTAAAAGTTATTGTATGGATGGAAATTAACCCCAAATTCCACCATCAAAACTTTGGCATATGTTCATCAATTCTAGAACACTCGAGCCTTGTAAGATACAGAGAAGAAGAGGAGGAATGCAAGGGTGTTACCGGCTTGCACATCTAGTCACTCTTAGTAGAGCAACCCTCTCTTGTGGAGAGATAGGGTTCTCTACCTTGCCTCCCTTGTTATTGTCACTACAAGGAAGCTTTGCAAATGGGTGGGGAGAAAAGAGAGAGCTATGGAAATCTCAACCTCTACTTCATTGCCTTAGAGAGAGAGAGAGAGAGAGAGAGAGAGAGAGAGAGAGAGAGAGAGAGAGAGAGAGAGAGAAGAGAACTTGCACACCATCACTCGCCCACTTAGTGAGTGAGAGCACGGAGAAGAGAGAGAGAGAGAGAGAGAGAGAGAGAGAGAGAGAGAGAGAGAGAGAGAGAAGGGAACTTGCACACCATCACTCACCCACATAATCCTCAAGCATGCATGAAACAAAGAAAAGAAAGCATACAAGAAAGCTTCAACCCCACGAGAGCAAGAGACAAACTCAATTATGAGAATGGGATGGGTGGGGAGAAAAGAGAGAGCTATGGAAAGCTCAACCTCTACTTCATTGCCTTAGTGAGTGAGAGCATGGAGGAGAGAGAGAGAGAGAGAGAGAGAGAGAGAGAGAGAGAGAGAACTTGCACACCATCACTCACCCACATAATCCCCAAGCATGCATGAAACAAAGAAAAGAAAGCATACAAAAAAGCTTTAATCACAAGAACAAGAGACAAACTCAATTGTGAGAATGGGATTATGTGTTTTCTCATTAGGCAAAAATGTCTTATATACAAGACTCATATTTACAATGTGTGGTCGCCCATGTAATGTTTGGGGGCCCAAAGGCTAGTCTAGGCTAATTTCCTAGTCTAAGTATACACCGGGTATTTCACAAGTCGTAAGCTTGGTTTTGACTATCTTTTGGCATTACACAAGTAAGATCAAAGATTTCCGAGAATCAATTACATAAAGCACATTAACCAGTACAAAAAATATGGCTCGAAAATGTTACCACCATGTGTTTGGAGTAATGTTAGCCAATGTAGTTAGCATACTCCCCTCCCTAATCATGGTTCCATCCTTAAAATTAGCGCTCAAAGGGAGTTAATGGTAGAAGCCCTTGAAGTTCTAATAGAAGTCAAATAGGGACTTTGTATACTAGGTAGTGCAATGGAAAGCTTTGTAAGGATGTCCAGAAGGCGATCTCATGAACATGTCTTCGAAGGTAATCATTTGCCAACCTTGCATGCTTTTGGACTTACTTGTAATAGTTGTTGAAGAGTGGGGCCTTTGTTGATGTCAAAGGCCATGACCTGGAGACCTTCATCAAAAGTGTGCGAATCTAGAAACTCCACCAAGAGGACAATGATGAGGCGAAAAAAGCAAATAGTGATGACCATGTCGAGGTCAGGCGCCTTGTGATAATCTTGAATGAACTTGCACATGGTGTGCAAAACATCCAATCCTTCTTGAGAAAGAGGGGTGGCCAAGGTGGAGGTATCTAGGGAAAGTTGAATTGTTGCTTTGGGTTCTTCTCTAGCTATTTCTCGAAGAGGTCCTAGGCCTATCTTCGTTTGACTGGGTAATAGATTTGGCTAACTCTAAGGTACTTGGGAGGAGCATAGCAGTATTCTTTCCAATATTTATCTTGGAGAAGGTAAGGCCACCACTAAACAAGTTGTTCGGCCATAAGTTCATGCATGATAGGGGAAACCATGGCTTGAGCTCTTGACCAATGGTTGAATGTTTCTTTCAGATATACTTTGATCAGGCAGATGCCCAAGCGATTAGTGATCCTGTTGATAATTGGTGTAAGGTCCTCAAGGTGTTGCCTCTCTTCTAGGATCCTAATAGCTTTGTCAATGTCAATGCCATCCAGTTGATCCTGCCAGTTGAATGGGTGGTCTCGACGAGGGGGGGGAGGGGGGACATTTGTTCCTGCTCTCCAATGGGGGGGGGGACATTTTTCCTAGGTCTCTAACGGGAGAGTAGGAACAAATGGGAGGGGGGACATTTGTTCCATCTCTCTAATGGGAGATGCTAGGATTTTGCCTTCTTCTAACACTCCCAAAGATGAGGCTGCTGCTGCATGTGGGATGAGTGGGTCATCTTGCAAAGTGGAGGTCTTTGTTAGTCCATTTAGGATGTAAGTGGAGGGGGTGGTTTGGGAGATAAAAGGGGGTAATGTTGGCATTGGAGAGGAAGGGGGTGTAATCATGGGCAGAGTGGAAGGTGTCAAGGTGGAGGTGATAGGAGGGGGTGTAATCATGGGCAGAGTGGAAGGTGTCAAGGTGGAGGTGATAGGAGGGGGAGCTGATGGTGAGGGTTGGGCATGATGTTCTGTGTCTTTATCTTTGGCTAAAGCTTCTAGGGTGTGTGTATCTAAAGAGGATCCTGATGGGGAATGATCATGGTGAGGAGCCTCGCTTGGTCTAATCCTACCGAGTGCTCCTCGCTCCTTCAGCATAGCCATCGTAGATCCAAGAGAATAGAGGTGCAAAAGTTGACCTTTACTCACATTGCCAATATGGCCTTGATAGAGCTGAGATAATGAAAGCATAGAAGCCAGTCAACTTGGAGGAAGACTTCGCATATCTTAACTGGAGGAGGGAAATGGAGTCCTCAATATAATCTCTCTCTTCCATGGGTGGTTGGAGAAGGTGAGGACTCTGCACCAAGATTGGAAGTTGAGGTAGATGACATGGTGAGGGAGAGGGAAGATGATGGAGGGTTTTGTGAAGGAGATGGTGTTTTGAAAGAACAACATGGCTATGGTGGGTTGGGAGGCTGTTATGGAAATCACTCTTATGTTATTAATAATTACATTTTAAAAAAATCGAGGATGCCTATGTGTACTATGCTGGTGGGTACGTGCAGTTTGATACTATGGTTGCCTATTTCTCAAGACAACGTTGAGATTAATTGATGTAACTTCAATTGATTATTTAATTGAAGTTAATTGATGTGGATCATGTCTATAAGTATAGGTGGTGAGATGTGTGAGGGTACCGATTGAGGTGTCACATTGTGCGAGTGTATCGATTGAGGTGTCGTACACAGATGGTAGATTAAGTAGTGGTGTGAAGACAAAGATCATGTGTTAATTATGATATTGATTATTTCATAGCCTATTATGTGGTTAGAGTTTATGTGTGCATGTGTGCACATGATAGTTTAATGTGTATATGAGTGCAAGTGAATTTGTAAGCATTTGTATATATTGTTGGACCATGGTTTTATCATGTGAAAACTTTAGAATTTTAGACAAAGTTATGTAATGTGAAGCAAAAGCCCAAAAGTAGAATAGATGCTATTTATGGCTCTATGGGCTTAAAATATGAATATGATTTAAATACCACATGTGAGGGGAGAGCCACACACGTCGAGGGGGAGATTGCACCTAATGAGTTTGTCTTTGTGCTCTCTCAAATGATTTTTATCCTATGGTTTGTGGTGTAACTTGTTTGAGTTTAATTCTCTGAGTATGTAATACTTAGAGAAAGATCCTGTTATAGTGGTATCAAACTTTGGCTAAGTACAAATTACATCCTTTGGAAGGTTGAAATTCAAAAATTACTTTGGAAATTTTATACGAGAGCAAACAAATTATCAATTGAAGGTGATAATCTCTTAGTTTAATATCTAAAGTTAGTTTTGAGAACATTCGTTATTTTGATATGTTGAAATTTTTCATTCTTCAAATAATTTAATAATTTAAAATGTTATTTAATCTATTGAAATTTTCTATTCTTCAAATAATTTTAATGAAGAGAGTATTAACCTATTTTGCTAGGACTTCTAAAAACAAAGTTTGAATTCCAATGAAACTGCTTTCTTTCATCTATAGTTAAACATCTCAAGTAAGAGGGTAATACAATTGACACACTATTTTAAGATCGAGGTATGTATAAATTCACATTTGCAAACATTTGCTATTGTATATTGGTTGTATTGTATTGTATAGTCTTTTCTAATTCCAATATGATTTAGATCGATAGCCATAGTGAACAGTCTCTGATAGTAACTTTACTCAGCCTGAGATAATAGGAAGATTATCGCATCCTTTGCCATCATGATCTAATCCCCAATAGAAAAGAATTAGCTAAATAGGAAATAATTAGCTAACTATGAAGTTAACTCGATAGTTAACTATCAAGTTAATTGATTCTCTCCACCTCTTCCCAGAATATCTCCACCTCTTCCCACAATATCTCTACACCTCCTAAATCTTCTCATGTTACCCTTTATTCTCTCCTAGTAGATACTTCTTACCTTTTCACAGCTTCTCACTGATTTACAGATTCTCTTTTACAGCCTCTTGCTAAGGGCTTGTTCCCGCACACACCCTATTCACTTGTATATTTCAACACCTCCCCTCAAGTGAATAATCCTAGCACACCTAGACCCTATACCAAGTTTCCCTCTTACTTGGTAGTCCGCGACCAGTGCCTCAAGTCCCTAAACTCATAGACCTTGACACTCTCTCTCTCTATGTGTCCAAGGCTACTACAAGTGCCCGTGACCTTGACTAAAGTGCTCACACATACATCTACCACATGGCCTACATCATCGGTGGCTCAGAGGTGGTTTTACTCTGTTGGGGCAAGTTACATTGGGTTGTGGGGTTTCTCTCTCTCTCTCTCTCTCTCTCAGCAAAGATGATCTAACTCCACTTCCTTAGGAGCCTCCATGAAGTTTGCCGATGTCGTTCCTTCTCCACTGGGTTTGCTGTAGCAGTCTCTTGCCATGTGTCCTGGCTTTCCACAGTTGTGGCAAGTGAAGGTCCTTCCTCCTACTCTGCCTCTTCCTCGTCCTCGTCCTCGAGAGAATCCTCCTCGGGTAAAGAATGCTTTTTCTTCTCCAATTGTTGAGTCCAGCCATTTCTTCTCTTTGACCCTGGTCTCTTGCTCTAGTAGAGCTCCTTCTATCTCGTGCAACTTCAATTCAGGTACATTCTTTAAGGTTGCTACAATGTTTTCATATTCACCTTTGTCCACACTCTTCAAAAGCAGTGCTAGTGCGTCATCATCTTCTACCTTTTTGCCAATGGCTGCCAGTTTGTTGCTTAATGCTTTTATATTTGTTCGTGTGTGATTAAAGGTTCACTTTCCTTCATATCCAGTTTGTAGAATTGCATTAACAGATTTATCTTTGAGTTTTTTGCTTGAGTGCCAAATAATTTATTGAGTTCATCCCATGCATCTTTTGCCCATTGTATCCCTGTGATGTGATGAATGATTTCATCATTTAAACTGAGTGTGATGAGTCCTAATGCTTTCTCATTCCTGCTCTTCCACTCATTTTCCCCACTCACCTTTGGGCATTCATCTCTTCCCTCAACTAGCCCCCACACAGATTTTTCCTCAAGAGCAAATACATGGTTTTTGTTTGCCATGTATAGAACTGCTCCCCATTAAATTTGGCTCTCTCTTGTGCCGTGCTCATGATGATGTGAAGGGGGTCTTACCTCTTGATCCAATTTCAAGATTCAAGGGCAGTGTACCCCCTTTTACAACTCAAATCTGGTCTTTAAGTGATGATTACAACAAATTTATCAGCATAAAACCAGAAATTACATAAAGCACAGGGTAACAAATCTATACTGAATGGTTGGAGTATCAAACCATCTCCGAATTGCAATATGAAGTTATAGGGATCTGTATATCAGATACCCAATGGTTAATTTGAACCCTCAATTGTACCAAAATACAGTGATTAGTACTGATTAATCATTGATTAGCAAAATAATTCTCTGTTTTGTGTGTAGAAAATAGAGTATGCGAGGAGTCCAAATCTGGGGCCTTAGAGTTCAAATGAGCTCAAATCCTTTTAAAGCCATCAATAGCAGCTAGTCTAGTAGAGGATTAATCCAAGAAACACAAGATTTGACCAAACACTGAATGCTTAATCTCTGTTTTACCTGCAGATTTGATGGAGAGCTTGGATCTCACTGTAGACTTGATGAAATCAAAAACTGTCTTCACCAGCTTGTAGGGCCAAGAGGAATTAGACCCATTGTATCTGTGGAAGAGAAGATCTCAATTTTACTTCAGAAAAAAGGCACCTGAGAAATCTCGATTTGCAGTAGCAGAGCAAAGCAGCCGGCAGTTTGACGAATTGAGTAGATGGGCTGAAGCACAGGGAGTGTAGCTATGTTTGGCTAAAAGGGTTTGGGCCAATGTTATGTGTGAAGGGAGAGAGAGCTCCTCCACTAGCTGGGGGTACAGAGAAAAGAGCTAAAAAAATGATTTTTTTAATCCTAATTAATTAGGTGATTAGCAAGATATTGGGCTCATAAATTTGATGGATTCTAAGCTAGGCTCTGATACCATGTTAAATTTGCAGCAATGTGATGAGCTATGGTGGATCAAATGCAAGAATCAACATCATTAGCAAAGAGATTAGATGATAGACGTAATTAGTGAGCAATTAATGTAGGCATGGATAATAAAAAACCATCAAATTCTCACTAGGCCAATGCTTCAATTTATAGAGTTTACATCCAAGCATCTAATCCCACTGATCTCTCCTTGATTCACTCCACCTCTTTTGCTTGATTCTCTCCACCTCTTCCTCCCAGAATATCTCCACACCTCCTAAATCTTCTCATGTTACCCTTTATTCTCTCCTAGTAGATACTTCTCACCTTTTCACAGCTTCTCACTCATTTACAGATTCTCTTTTACAGCCTCTTGCTAAGGGCTTGTTCCCACACACACCCTATTCACTTGTATATTTCAACATGATTTGCATAGATAGATAGCGATCCAGCTATTTTTTAGCGATGCAACTTCCGATCTCAAAGAGATTAGGCTTCTTTGTGGTGAATGCATCATCTAGGCAATGGGCCAATGGACCCCCCCCATCTAGAAATGTACTTGGACAGATGACATTGATGGTTAGTTGTAGGTGCATGTGTATGTGCGTGTCGTGAGATGCAAGGTGATGTGAAATAAAATGTCATTGATGGTTAGTTGTAGGTGCATGTGTATGTGCGTGTCGTGAGATGCAAGGTGATGTGAAATAAAATGTCATGCCCATAGTGGAGTGTGTAGGTGACATGCATGGGCAATGGGTGTCCTAAGTGTATACTCCTCTAACCTCGAAGATTTCTGCAACTCAACTGCCTTCTTGGACTCTCTTTGTTGCTTTCTTTGACTCTCTTTACTGCATTCTTTGACATCTCTTTTCTTGGGGAGTTAAGATTGCTTAGATTGTTGATGTGCATGACAATGGACTTTGCCCATAAAGGCAGGAGTTGGGTGGCCTCTATGGCTCGAGGGCGAGAGGGAGCAGGAAAATCCCTTCTCAAGAAGAGAATCAAGAAGAAAAGCTATATGTATGACAATGGACTTTGACCATAGCGGCAATGGACTTGGGTGCCCTCTATGGCTTCAGGGAGAGAGAGCAGGAAAATCCCTCCCCCGCCAGAGAATCAAGAAGAAAAACTAACTGAGAGGAGCCGACAATAGAATCGAAACTGTTGGAATTAGGGTTGCAGGAATGCACACACAACTTCAAGAAGATGAGGAAGCTTGAGCACAACACTGTAGTGTATTATGAGTGCCAAAAATGAAAGATAACCAACCCTAAAAGATAATGGGCGTATATACAATGCACGGGGGAAAAAACCTCCTAGTGAGGGAAAAAGTGCCCCGGCGGTCCTAAGTGTGTTCACACACATCACTACTATAATATGGTAACAAATCCCCCCTGGAGTGATGCGGTGAACAAGAGCTAGCACTCATGTATAGGGAAGTGTCTAGCTATGTAGACGAATCCACAAAAGGGAGTAAGCCCAAAGCTTTGCGAAAAGCTTCGAACTTTTCACGAGGCAGAGCCTTTGTGAAAAGGTCTGCAAGGTTATCCTGTGTCGGCACATAAGCCAAACTGATCTCTCCTGCAGAGAGTCTCTCCCTGACATAATGGTAGTGCACCTCAATGTGCTTCGTACGAGCATGGAACACTGGGTTCCGCGCAACTGCCAATGCGCTCTGACTGTCAGTGAAGATGGTGGTGGCAGATGGCTGCCCAACACCCAAATCAGCCATAAGGCGTCTGAGCCACACACACTCAACCGTAGCTGTGAAAGCTGCCCTGTACTCAGCTTCACAACTAGAAGTGGCCACAGTAGGTTGCTTCTTGCTCAACCATGATATGCATGAGCTTCCAAGCATGAAGCAAAAACCACTCGTGGACACGCGTGTGTCATAACAACCAGCCCAGTCAGAATCTGAAAAAACATGTAAATCTGGCGGCAATGATCCCCCCTTGGGATAAAACAACCCAAGATGCCGAGTACCACTCAAATAGCGAAAGATACGCTTCACTGCCTGCCAATGCTTAATGCCTGGGCTATGCATAAATCTGCTCACCTGTGAGACTGCAAACTGAATGTCTGGCCTCGTAATGCATACATAAATGAGGCAACCAACAGCTGTCTGATAGAGTGTGACATCAAAGTGATCTCCAGCATCATGAAGACTCAACTTCAAACCTGTCTCCATTGGAGTAGCAATAGGCTTGCAGTCTTCAAGGCCAAATCTCCGCAACAATGTTTCAATATACTTTGTCTGACACAAAGCAATACCTCCATCACACTGCTTAAATTGTATCCCCAAATAATGATGCAAATGCCCCAAATCTGACATCTCAAAAGAGGCATTCAAATCAGCCTTAAAATTAGCAATATGACTCTCATTTGGTCCTGTGAGCAGCATGTCATCGACATAGAGAGCAATGATTAGATGTACACCATCCACACGTTTAACATACAAAGTGCTTTCTGTTGGACTATTCTGAAACCCATGTGCAGTCAAATATGCATGTATTTTTTCATACCAAGCTCGTGGAGCTTGCTTTAAACCATATAAAGCCTTTTTTAACCTGCACACTTTGTTTTCCTGCCCTCTTTGAACAAAACCACGAGGCTGCGATACATACACCTCCTCATGCAAATCTCCATTTAAGAACGCAGTCTTTATGTCCAGCTGATGTACATTCCAACCATTATGAGCTGCTAATGCACAGATGCTACGAACAGTGGTCATACGACATGTGGGAGCAAAAGTCTCATCAAAATCAATGCCCTTCTCTTGAGCATAACCTTTTGCAACAAGCCGAGCCTTATGGCGATCCACTGTGCCATCAGGCTTACGCTTCAATTTGTATACCCACTTAGTGCCAATGGCCTTCTTGCCAGGGGGCAAGTCACATAAAGACCATGTACCATTCTTCATAATAGCATCGTATTCTGCTTGCATAGCAGCCATCCAATTTTCTGAACTTCGTGCCTCATCAAATGAAACAGGCTCACTTTCATCGCACATACTAGAAACAGCCAATGCATAACAATCTGACGCATAAGAGGCACCATGAGAGCCAGAACGAGTGCGACTAGACAAAGGGGCATCCAACTTGCTGTCACGCAAAGTCTGCACCAGCCATCTAGGCATATTCCTAGAGCCCTCAATCTCTTGTCTCTCATCCTCAAGTGCATCATGCACATCTGCATCAGATATAGGCTGATCTGTGCCATCATTTAAAACCTGCATAGGCTGAAAAACTGCCTCATGAGGTATTGCACTTGACTGTGCACCACTGAAAAGAGGCAACAATGTATCATAGACATCACGTGAGCTGATATCTGTCTCCTTAGTACATGAAACCAAGGGCTGAACTGCATCTTCCACAAATACAACATCACGGCTAACCAAAATGCGCTTTGTCTGTGGATGATACAAACGATAGCCTTTGCTCTCAGCACTATATCCAACAAAAATACATTTGACAGCTTTGTCATCCAATTTTCTGCGATGTTGCACAGGCACTAATGCATATGCCAGGCAACCAAAAACACGTAAATGGCCAACAGATGGCTTGCGGCTATGCCAAGCCTCATATGGAGTGACAACCTGTAATGCTTTGGTGGGACACCTGTTTAGTACATAAGTGGCACACATGACAGCCTCAAGCCAAAAACCATGTGGTAGACTTTGACTCTTAACCATACATCTTGCCATTTCCATGAGAGACCTGTTTTTTCTCTCAGCCACACCATTTTGCTGTGGTGTATACGGCACTGTACATTGGTGTTTTATCCCACGCTCAGCCAGAAATGCATTAAATTCTGAAGACATATACTCCCCCCCTCGATCTGAACGGAGGGTGCCCATCTTACTTTCTGACACATTTTCAGCCATAACCAAAAACTGTTTGAAGCACAAAAACACTTCGGACTTTGCCTTCAAAGGATATACCCATGCATGCCTGGTAAAATCATCAATGAAAGTCACGAAGTAAAGGTAGTTTCCAAATGATGGAGTTTGCATGGGACCACAAACATCACTGTGAACAAGCTGCAATCTGCGTTCAGCTCTCACTGATCCATCTTTGGGAAAGGAAGCACGCTGCATTTTACCCAATATGCAGCCCTCACAAACATGCTTGACAGGTGCCTCAAGCTTAGGCAAAGAAGACACCATTTCAGATTTCTGCAGGCGCAGCAAACTTGCAAAATTCAGATGACCAAAACGTGCATGCCACAGTTTTGCATCTGAAATAGCCTGCGTATCCATAATAGCACATGCTGAATCCTCTACACATTTGCCATCCATATTGAGCTTATACAGCCCTCGACATAGTGAACCAGATGCTACAATGATGTCACCACAAGAGAGATCATGAACAGTACATCTGTCATCCACAAATTTTACAACCAAACCTGTTTTGGCAAATGCGGAGACTGACAGCAGATTCTTTTTGATCCCTGGCACATACAATGCATCAAAAAGTGTAAAGGTGTTGCCATTTGCAACATTCAGCACAATCTGTCCAACTCCTTCAACGGGATAAGAGGAGTTATTGGCACAAGTGACAGTATTCCCTGTGGGAGCAGACTCAAGGAAAGTGAATAAACTGCGCTGCGAGGTGATATGCTTAGTGGCACCACTGTCAAAGTACCATACATCTGAATCTACTGCAGACATACATGTGTCATGCAAAGATGGGTCATAACTGCACTGCGCATTGAATGCCCATTCTGTATCTAGCACAACATTAGCAGATTCATTGTTAGAAGGAGAGGCATCTGCAACAGCCATACCAGCCTCTTTCTTCTTAGCCTCTTTCGCAGCCAGCTTAGGACACGCTTTGATGACATGATCATTTCCCTTACAGTACTTGCAAAATGTCTTCTGTTTGTCACCCTTCTTCTCATCTTTGTCTTCCTTCTTTGGTTGCGCAGCATTTGCAGATTTCTGCTTACTAGAAGAAAAGCCAGCTTTACCTTTCCCGCTTCTCTGACTAGCAACGAAAGCTTGATCTGCGACACGCATAATATTCCTGTTTTGCCTTGACTGGTCTTCTTGCAGCAAAACAGAAACTAACTCCTCAAATGATAAGGCATTGGGATTGCCTTTCATCATCAAGCGAAGAGTGGAAGCAAAACCCTGATAAGAATCTGGTAGACCATTCAAAACAGTCTGCACAAGTGAACTGTCTGACAGGATTTCATCTGCAGAAATGAGCTGCTCTTTGAAATCCTTGATCTTTGTCAAAAAGCTATCCATAGAATCACCTTCGTTCATATGCTCACTCTCCAACTGTTTTCGGAGATAAGCAACACGAGCCTCATTTCTTGCCTGATACAATGTGGCAAGTACATCCCAAGCATCCTTAGAAGTCCTGCAGGAGCGAATATGTGGGATAATGGTACGTCTGACAGACAGCGCAATCAAGGCATGAGCCTGCGCATCTCTACCATCCCAACGAATCTGCTCTGCTGAAAGTGGTGGTTCTCGAACAGCTGCTACAGCACTTGTGCCTGCACCATCATCAACAGTACCTGTTTCTGATGTGTTTGCAGCATTCCCAGCCACAATAGGACGTGCATCAATACCCTGCACAATGTTCCATAACCCCTTTGCTACCAATACATGTCGCATCATATATGCCCACAATGGATAGTTGGTGCCATCCAACTTATCCTCAGCAGCCAACATGCGGAATACATCATTGTTGTCAGCCATGGCCAATGACTGTACTACTAGATGTAAATGCTGTCTGTAAGAGGTAAACCTGTATAAAATCGACCTGTGCTATGTAGCACAGCCCAAAACAGACGAATGGGCACCTGTCCTGCAGATTTTAATCTTGACAGAAAATCTGCACAGTAGGACGATTTTGCCTGCGCAGTACTTGGAATGCAAAAACGGAGGGCGAAATGACTTCAGATCAAAATTCTGAAACGAACTAACCCTACGGGCTCTCCCACGGCATATACTAACCTGCAGACGCTCATGAAACCTCGTTGCAATCGGAGGAGATGAAGCGGCAGGTGCCGGTGATGCTGCCCGGGAGGAGGAAGCCTGCTCTGATACCAATTGTTGGAATTAGGGTTGCAGGAATGCACACACAACTTCAAGAAGATGAGGAAGCTTGAGCACAACACTGTAGTGTATTATGAGTGCCAAAAATGAAAGATAACCAACCCTAAAAGATAATGGGCGTATATACAATGCACGGGGGAAAAAACCTCCTAGTGAGGGAAAAAGTGCCCCGGCGGTCCTAAGTGTGTTCACACACATCACTACTATAATATGGTAACAGAAACCAACAAAAGCCCAAGAATCAAAGGGGGCGTTATTTTTTAGAAGGGGGGCGTTATTTTTTAGAAGGGGGTATCAAAAAATTAGGAGGGATATTTCAAAAAAATCAGGAGGAGGGGTATTTCAAAAAAATAAGGAGGAGGGGTATTTCAAAAAATTAGGGGGAGGGCTATGGACGTGCATGTGCACATGTGAATAATGTGGGTGCACTTGTGTGTGTAAAGAGTGTGCACGTGCGAGAGTGGGTGTGTGTATATGATGTGTACACATAGGTACATGGGTATCAAAAAATTAGGAGAGGTGTTTCAAAAAATTAGAGGGAGGGCTATGGACGTGTATGTGCACATGTGAATAATTGTGGGTGCACTTGTGTGTGTAGAAAGTATGCACGTGTGGGCATGGGTGTGTGTATATGATGTGTACATGTGCGTGTTTTTAGTTTTGCTTTGGGTTTTAAATTTTTTATCATTCTTGGGTATATATGTTTGTATAATTAATAGGAAGTGCTACTTTATATATGTGGCATCACTAAGTGAAGGTGGTGAGTTGCTTGTTCATCTAGGTTGACATCACAGACAAGGCCACTTAATATATTCCAGTACTGTCTTATAAAAGATAAGTGTCCATTTGAGCGGGTAAAATGACTAAACACTTTATAGTAAATCGAGAGAGTGAAACCATGTTAACTTACGGAGTAGAACACACACACACACACTCACTCTCTCTCTAACGTGGAGGCGCTGATTGGGGAAAAGAGGGGCGTAAGAAGAGGAGAGTTGTCTATGCCATCTCTCTCTATCTCTCTCTCTCTCTCACACACATTGCATGATACAACTTGCGTTGAGGGCGCTCTCTCGCTCTCTCATAAGCTATCATTTGGGTGATTAACTAATACAAGATAAAAGATTATTGTTACCATGCATTAAAAAAAATAATCATAGATACGGATACCCCGGATTTTTTTATCGCCCACATGGTAACGTGCATCTTTTCTGCTCTCTACTCACGGGGTCAAAATGTCCACAGCTTTGTCAAAGCGCTGTGATAACACCTTTCCCCTTTCCATCCCCACACAAAGGACCCCTTCTGCTGTGCTTCTTTTGCAAGTTACCTTCACCTTTCGCTCTTCTTCCCATTGCTTGATCTAGCTGACTCTCGCTTCATTCTGCTGGATTAACTTGCCTGATGCTGTGATCAGGGTCCTGCAGCAGAATGTAAAGAGGTAAAAATCGAAGCTTTCTGGCTATGGAGAAATCAAAGCTTTCTGGAGACGGACAAATCGAGCCCTTTCTGGCTATGGAGCTGTGGTCTCCGTGCGAGTCTTTTTGCAAATTCAAGGGTACCACTAATGTTGATTCATTCTGCTTGTGGCTTATGCATTGAAAGATCCCAGAGGTCAAATTTTAGGGTTTATGTCCAAAAAGCCCTCAAAGAAGCTCTCCTCAAGGATTTTGTTAACAAAAATCAGGATCCTGATGTTAGTTTTTTGTTCCTGTTTTATTCAGCCGTACATGACATCAAGGCTCAGGATTTCGGACTTTAGAGTTTTTTCATGTGGACATGACATCAAAGCTCCCGAAAAACCTCAGGTCCTGTATATCTGCACATGACAGCAGAGCTCTGCAAATACCTCTTCAAAGTCAGGATCTTGGAATGGTATAATAGGGTTTTGGGTCATGTCCACATGACTTCAAGCATCATAGCACCTGGCCATTTGACATCCCGAGAATGTATGGAGTGTCTGGAAAATGCTCAAGATCTAGACACGTGGCACCTCTATTCTGGATTCTTATACATTCATCTTGGTTTCTATGGCAGTCGATTTGGGTGATTTCTCTATCAGCCGACGGAGTTGCTCTCCTTACCATCAAAACATCCATCAAGGCCGACCCCCTGGGGCTTCTTTACGACTGGAAAGATGGTACAGATCCTTGCACATGGAAAGGGGTAGGTTGTGATGCTGCTGCACGAGTGGTCTCTCTCAACATCACAAGCAGGGCTTTGCATGCTAGGACAGATGTTCCCATGAGCAGCAATGCAGATATATGCCGGTCTTTCAGAGCCTGCACCATGTTTTCAGTATGTAGTGAGCTTTCGTGTCAGCAGAAATATAATGTAGCAAGGTGCCAAGACCAGTCTTCCCAGAATTCATCAGGTTTGTCAGATAGCAACAGTACGGCACCATGCAGGCTTACAGGGATTCTTTCCCCAGCCATTGGCAACTTGTCACAGTTGAGGAATATTTCATTGCCATTCAATTCATTTTCTGGAGAGATTCCCAAGGAGATTTCTACATTGAGATTTCTGGAATTGATTGATTTACGAGGGAATGGGTTTTCAGGCTCTATACCTGCAGGATTTGGACAGCTCTCAGAATTGAAGGTTCTGAATGTGGCTTATAACTTCTTAGAAGGTAATGTGCCACAGGAAATCTCAGGTTGCAGGAAACTCAAGATTTTTAACTTGGCTGGAAACATGCTATCAGGAGGCATACCCAGGTTTCTTGGAAGCCTGCGAAATTTACAAGTGATTGCACTTTCTTTTAATAAATTTGTTGGCACAATCCCTTTGGAGTTGACAAAGAGTTGCCACGATCTGGAACATGTTCATCTGGAAGACAACTTTCTGACTGGTGGTATCCCGACAGGGTTTGTGAGCTGCTCTCGCTTGCAATCATTTGTAGTGTCCTCAAACCTTCTATCAGGGCCGATTCCTGCTGAAATCGGTCAACTTCAAAAGCTCCAGGTGCTTGATGTGTCCCGCAATGGCTTGGGTGGCGACATTCCATTTCAGCTGGCTAACTGTTCACAACTTTCTCTTCTTGTGCTCACAAACAGTGTTGATTCACAACCTTGCCGTTGGCAGACTTCCATGGCTACATCAGAGGATGGGACCAGCAGCTATCAGAAGGGGGAATTCAACTATTTCTCTTCCATTCCGATGGTACTAATGACCCTTCCCAACCTCCAGCTTTTGTGGGCTCCTGGGGCAGCATTGGGTGGTGTTTTACCTTCTGACTGGGGCAGCTGTCAAAGCCTTAAAGTTCTTAATCTTGCAGGAAGCTTGATTATTGGAACTGTTCCTGAAGTACTGGCACGGTGCAAAAGATTGATATACCTGGACTTGAGTGCTAACAAGTTGGCAGGTGATCTGCCACAGACATTCTCTGTTCATTGCATGGTTGTGTTCAATGTTAGTGGGAATTCTCTTAGAGGCCCACTGCCTGATAGATCTGTTGGAAGCTGCCCAAGGGCTGAATTGTTAGAACCAGTTTTCTCCTCCAATCCAGTGCCTTTGCTGTCTGATAATCTGAGCTTGGCCATGGGGGCAATACAATCCTACTTCTCCCGCTTGTACTGTGGTGTTGTATCCAGTAGATTGCCAAGTTGGTTTTCAAACCAGGGGATGCCCGTAGTTCATGACATGAGTGAGAATAATTTTACAGGTCCCCTTCTTAGGCTGGAACTTGGAGAAGTCTTGATGGAGAAAGCTCCAGCATATGGATTCTTTGTCTCTGGCAACCAGCTCACAGGTGCTCTTTCAAGCAGTCTCTTTGAGTCGTGCCATAAATTTGAGACCTTAAGCCTGAAGGTGAGCAGGAACAAATTCTGGGGAACACTTCCTGCAGATGCCATGGTGAATTGCATCTCTCTCAAGCAGTTTGAAGCTGCTGCCAACCGGTTAGTTGGGATCATCCCAGCTGGATTGGGGAAAGTGAGGCATATGGTTTATCTTGACCTGAGGTTGAACAGCTTGAGTGGTGAACTTCCATCTGAGGTTGGACAGCTACAAGAGCTGCAGTATCTTGTGCTCGCTGATAACAACCTGACGGGCAGAATCCCGGAAGGGTTTGGAAGATTGACCTCACTCCTGATACTAGATCTTTCTGACAACATGTTGACAGGCGGCATTCCAGGGGACCTTGCAAACCTTAGTAAACTGAAAAAGCTTTTGTTGAGCAACAACCATCTGTCTGGGATGATCCCAACAAACTTCACAAAGCTTAAGTATCTATCAATGATGGATGTGGCATTCAACAATTTGTCTGGTTTGGTTCCACGAATTGGTACTTTTGAGTCTTTGTGCACCAATGTGCGCACTGTAGGCAATCAACTTTTGAAGTCTTGTTCTGTCTCTGCTCTTGCTCCTTCTTCAGACCAGGTGCATGAAGAACCATTGCCTTATGCCAGTCAGATTGTGGTAAAGAAGAGTCATCACACGAATTCAATCATAATTGCAGCCATAACGTCGGGTTGTGCTATAGCTGCTGTTCTCATCATCCTTGTCCTCTTGTTCCACTATACAAAGCCAGAAATGGCTGTCCAGATTGGATATCGGTCAGGGAGGAAGCAACTGATTACATTCCGGAGATTTGACTTCCAATTGACATACGACAATGTTGTTGCAGCCACAGGAAACTTCAGTGTGAACAATCTTATTGGTAATGGTGGCTTTGGGGCCACCTATAAGGCTGAGCTCACGCCTGGTTTGCTGGTTGCTGTCAAAAGGCTCTCTCTGGGAAGGTTTCAGGGCACACAACAATTTGAGGCAGAGATACGCACTCTGGGAAGGGTACAACATCCAAATCTGGTTACTCTCGTAGGATACCATGCAAGTGAATCTCAGATGTTCCTGATATACAATTATTTGCCAGGGGGGAATTTGGAGAGTTTGATACATGATGGAAGGAGAGGATTTGTCAGTTGGAGAGTAAGGTACAAGATTGCCCTTGATATTGCCCAGGCATTAGCTTACCTCCACGATGAATGCACTCCAAGAGTGCTTCACCGTGATATCAAGCCAAGCAATGTTCTACTGGACAATAATCTGAATGCATTCCTTTCAGATTTCGGGCTGGCAAGACTTCTGAATGCATCCGAAACTCATGCAACAACAGATGTAGCAGGGACGTTCGGATATGTTGCCCCCGAGTATGCAATGACATGCCGCCTTTCAGATAAGGCAGATGTCTACAGCTATGGCGTGGTGCTTTTGGAGCTTCTCTCTGGAAAGAGAGCGCTTGATCCTTACTTTTCAAACTATGGCCATGGATTTAACATTGTTGCTTGGGCATGCCAACTTTATCAAAAGAATAGGCAAGCAGAGATTTTGGCTCCAGTATTGTGGGAGCAAGGGCCACATTCTGAGCTGCTGAGTGTGCTGAAGCTTGCTGTCAGATGTACCGTGGTTTCTCTCAGAGTCCGGCCGACAATGAGGCAGGTTGTTGATTTCCTGAAAGCAGTCCGTTAAGGGAAGTCGACTTTTCTGGATATTCCAGGCATAACCTTTGTAGCATTATTTCAGAGGCATTATTGAATTTTTTATGGAATATCTCACCCATCGATCAAAATTCTTTCCAAGCAGCTGGACTATGTTTGCAATCTGAAGGGATGCAGCACAAGGTTTTTGCCCCATGCATCAATGCTGAGCTCATTGGAGCTTACTTGCTGCTAGGTTGTGATAGAACCTTGACACCTTTATGATGCTGAACTTTCTATGCTTTGAGTTTTACCAGTGATCCAGCTAGCCAAGAGGATTTCTTGCAGTGATCACTGCTGAGGTCTTTTTCAGTTTTTGGGAACTGAAACAAGGGTTTATGGTCATGGAGGCTGCTTTCTTTGGACTATTGAGCAGGGAAAAAAGTGGGTTTGTTGAGGTCTCAATTATTAGAAGCAGCTATGCTTTGAGTTTTACCAGTGATCCAGCTAGCGGAGAGGGTTTCTTGCAGTGATCACTGCTGAGGTCTTTTTCAGTTTTTGGGAACTGAAACAAGAGTTTATGGTCATGGAGGCTACATTTTTGGACTAACGAGCAGGGAACAAAGTGGGTTTGTTGAGGTCTCAGTTATTAGAAGCAGCTAGCACAGTAGCAATGGATTGGGGCCTGTTTAAGGCTGGAGCGGGAGGATGGAAGAACTTAGAAGAGCTGGAGACTGAGTAAGGACTGAAAGGAACCTCAGCTCCCAGAGAGCTGGCCGTGCTCTGCATAGCAGATAAGAAACTCCAAACGATGCAAGGTTGGGACAACTAATTAATTGCCTCCAATGTAAGGCCTTTTGTAAATTATATTACGGGCGAGGCCTTGGCTTTTCCCTTAAACACACAACACTTGGACTAGCTTTTATTGGGTTGACCGATATTTGAAGATGTTTTGGCACAGCATGATGAGCTTCCTCTTTGGTTAGGTTTACTGTTTTTTTTTTGAACACTTTTTGTGTCTACACCTTGGGGGTACTCAAATTGGGGTTGGAGAGTATATTTGCTGGTGGTGTGGGAGTTTTGCAAGGCTGCCCTGCCACTTTACAAGGTTGGAACATAGGACTGTTCCCAATTGGGAGCAGGAAAAGTGATTCCAATTAGGATTCCTAGGGACCCTATTGGCTTGTCCCTTGTTGCAAACTAGTAGGGTGGGTCCATGTATTTTTGGGCCCTCTATAGGTACACTATCACCATTACCGGTCCACCCGTGTTTTCTCATTATGTATGTCTGTTGGAGTGGCGTCCATGGCAGTTGCATATGCCGGGGATTGATGTCACGCATGTGATATTGTGGACTTGGCTTTCTGTTAGAACTTGTGCTTGTGTGTATGTGCCCGGAAATTCCTGGAGGATTGGTGTTCTATTGGGTATGGTACCTCGTATACTTGCCTGGAACATGACTATGTTGGTATAGTCTCTTGAACGGGGATTGTTCATACCAATATTGCATAGCGTCTTTATGTGCTTACTTGCAATTGAATATACATGTTTTCATGCTTGCTTGATCAATGTGTAGTTTCGGGTAAGGGGACACTCGCCTGTGAACTGTGCGTGTGAAACTGTCTTCTGACATGGTTATGTGGCATGTGATAGGTGGTACGTATTGGTCCAAAACCTAGCCATAGGAATTAGCATTAATTTATAAGTGAGTGTATAAACTTCATTAAGTTTTGGACAACCAAAACTTCATTAAGTTTTGGGCGATCAAAACTCACTTATAAATTATGACTAGTCTTGTGTTCGCACATACTGATGTTCCGAGGTGGAAAAAACTCAATGTCCACCGCTTAGACCTTATCTCCTTTGTACAAAGAGACCAACCAACCATGTGTCCATGCCAACTTGCACAAGTCAGTTGTCCTCTCTGCTTGACACCCAAGGTGGATATCTCATCATCTCTCTCTTTTCTCTCTCTAGAAATAGGTGCTTCCCTTCATAAGCCTCTTTGGTTGTATTTTTTGTACTTTCTCCTTCCCAACTCCATATCTAAGCTTGCTAGTGTGTTTTCCAAGCTTCCAGGAGTGTTTCCAGATGGTATTCACTCTCTTACACACTTCCAATGACTTAGCAAAATAACTCTTATATTTGTAATTTTTGGTCTTTTGGCTGAAAACTCTAATTTCAGCATTCCTTTCTCAAGTTGAATCGTAGGGGAAGTTTTTTCAAGGTTCCCTTCATCCTCTTGACTTCCGTCGTGAAGAATC
This sequence comes from Cibotium barometz, assembly GCF_041138505.1. Classification (NCBI taxonomy): domain Eukaryota; kingdom Viridiplantae; phylum Streptophyta; class Polypodiopsida; order Cyatheales; family Cibotiaceae; genus Cibotium; species Cibotium barometz. Next base: position 35,309,302 of record NC_141064.1, read on the forward strand.
ACGTCAGATTGAAGATTTCAACACTCCACAGGCTTCCATTGCGAAGACTTCTGCTATCATCGACTCTACTTACAATCAGTAAGCTTTAATATGAAAGCATGTGGTAGGAGGGAGGAGTAAGACTCCATGTTCACATACCATGTGTAGTGTTCTCTTGTGCTATGTGCTCTCTTAGAGATTGTTGTTACCATGTATTGGTGGAACAATAGAGAGCAGATGGTAGGGAACATGGTCACTCGAGAGGATAGTGTGAGTTGCAGATCTTCGTTGACAACCATATTGTTTGTAATACTGTATTTATATGCATTGGTATGCAAATCTGGTTAGAAATGCTCACGACACTATGTACTTGATTCTTCCAAGATTAATATACACTATTTAAGGAAGGGGCCGGTTTTCTGACTCATTGTGTGTCTCTTGTCAATTCAGCAAATTACATTTTATATTGTGCTTGTTGTCCATTAAATCTTGGTGTGCTGAAGTGTATTGATTAGCATTGTGTTCAACCAAGCATTCCACACCAAGCGATGAAATTACATTGGTATTAGAGCATACAATTCTCTTTCACTTCTATCGTTGAAAGAGGATCACCGCGAATACTAGCTATCTCTACACTTGAATACTATGGACAGTTGTATAGTGAATGTTGAAGATGCCAACACAAGAGGCAGGGACAATGAAATGCATGCTTCCAATGCTTTACAGGAAGAGAAAACTCATGTGGTATATGATAGGGAACATGAACATGTGGGACAGCTGTCCCGTGGCAAAGAGAAAATGTAGGAAGAAGAGTCCATAGCCTTAAGGGTTGAACTTACTCGTATACAGGCTCTTCTTTATGCACAAGAAGAAGAATTGAAGCTTTACCACGAGGATCCATTGATACATGATTGTTTGAAGGCCAAAAAAGTTGAATCTTTTATGGATCGTGCCATGGCAATGATTTCTCAAGAGTTGCACATGCAATCGAGGGATGTAGCACGTGCATACTTGGCTCGTATACCGAGGATGCCTATGCAGAAAAGGCAACCATCGCACATGTCTCGATATCCCCACACGCGATTGAACAAGAACATATGTCTAAGAGGATGAATCTTCATGCTATTAGAGAGGAATCATTGGTGACTTCGCACCATGCAGGTGTATCTTATGTAGCCTGTGAAGGATGCATTGTTTATGGTAGTGATCAAAATTAATGTCAAATGCCATTGCTAGCTGAAAATGTGCATGCACAACACATGCAACATGGGTTGCAATTTTTTGTTGGTGCAAGTATTCCGCATATCTTTGCTGCCACTCATGCTGACAAGTGTGCTTGTGAGAGAGAAGTTATGGGTGAAAATGCACCAATGTGTTTTAAGGGACCAACCTTGCCTCATGCTTATAGGGCACATGTATCTATGCCTAATGCATCACCTTTTGTTCTTAGAATGTTGCCAGTCATCACAGGCTTTGTCCCAATGGACATACATGTGGGAAAACATGTTGAGATGCAGGCTAATTCATCAAAATCTTGTGACTTCAAAGCTGGAGACAAATCATGTGGCATTTGATACATATCATGGGGAATATTGTTAAATTTGTAGGAATGTGATGAGCTATGGTGGATCAAATGCAAGAATCAACATCATTAGAGTGATTAGACGATGATTAGGATGAGATTAGTGAGTAATTAATTAATAGCTTAATGTAGGCATGGATACTAAAAAACCCAATAAATCTACACCTAATTACCTTGCTAATAATTCTACTAATCATAATTATGAGATAATCTAATTTTTAGCTCTTTTTCAACTAGCCTCTGTACCCCCAGCTGGTGGAGGAGCTCTCTCTCCCTTCACACATAACCGTTGCTCTAGACCTTTTAGAGGCACATACTAGACTCAAGGACCTACACACAGCTCAAAGGAATCGGGCTAATTCAGCATAGAAAGGCGACGGCAGCATGATTTGCAGGCGCCAGAGAATTTGGGAAAAAAGCTTCAAGAGACGCGTCTACTTCGAATCGGTCTAATTCCAGCTAGACCTAGGGGTTTTCAAGCATGATCTACAAGCTAGTGAAATTGGTTTTTGATTTCATCAGTCTGCAGTGAGATCCAGCACTGTGCACAGCCAGGGAAGTACCTCTGCTAATCACTTGATTAATTCTTCATTAAAGATTCAACATTGATGTTTTTGGGCTCAAAACATATCTAGATACATTTATCTACTACTATATTGAAGCATTTTGAGATTAGATTTGTGCAAGTGGATCAATTGAAGACTCCAAGTTGGGACAGTCTTCTGCACATGAACAGTGAATATCTTGGCAAATTGCTTAATTAATCCACCTAATCAAGGTGTTAATTAGGCATTGCTGGATCTAATCCAACATTGGAAAGGTGCTACACATGTTTGTGTTCAAATTAAATTTTTCGTCACAATCACTACCCCGATTAATCCCTCCAAATTAGTGTATTTTTTGCACACATAAAACAGAAAATTATTTCACTAATCAATGATTAATCAGCATTAATCACTATATTTTGGTGCAATTGAGGGTTCAAAATTACCACATTGGATATCTGATACAGATCCCTATCACTTCATATTACAATTCGGAGATGGTTTGATACTCCAAACCAACATTTGGCTTTATGTAATTTTTGGTAAATTTATGCTGATAAATCTATTGTAATCATTTAACACCAAATTTGAGTTGTAAAAGAGTAGACACTTCCCTTGAATTTTGAATTGGATCAAGAGATAAGACCTCCTTCACATCATCATGAGCACGGCACAAGAAATAGCCAAATTTGATGATTACAACAGATTTATCAACATAAATTTTTGGTAAATTTATGCTGATAAATCTGTTGTAATCATCATTTAACACCAAATTTGAGTTGTAAAAGAGTAGACACTTCCCTTGAATTTTGAATTGGATCAAGAGATAAGACCCCCTTCACATCATCATGAGCACGGCACAAGAAATAGCCAAATTTAATGGGGAGCAGTATCATACATAGCAAACAAAGACCATGTATTTGCTCATGAGGAAAAATCTGTGGGGGCTAGTTGAGGGAAGAGATGAATGCCCCATTAGGGAGAATGAGTGGAAGAGCAAGATCATTAGTGAGTGATTAGATGATGATTAGGATGATATTAGTGAGTAATTAATTAATAACTTAATGTATCAATGGGAGGAGCCAAAGCTAGGAGGTTCTTGTCAAACTATGAAAACAAACAAGTTACAGTAGTATGGGAATGAGCTATTAAGAAAGTTTCTCATGCACACTCACATTAATTAGAGTTGTGACCATCTCTTTATATTTTCAAGAGGGAGATGCACTTTTAGAAACTATATCTTTCTATTTTCAAGAGAGAGATGCACTTTTAGAAACCATCTCTTTCTATTTTCAAGAGGGAGATGCACTTTTAGACCATCTCTTTCTATTTTTTGAAAAGGGGGAAAGAACTTAACTATAAAAACAGGCTAGCTATCCTCATCATAGACATGTGAGAGGAGAGGTGAGAACTTTATTTATGTACATGTAAGAAGAAAGAACTTCATAATCATTTTGCGAAAGGGAGCAACAACACTTAGCTTGAGAGCAAGAAGACAAGGAGGCTAAAGCTACTCTATCAAGTGTGGAGATTCTTTTGCAAAGAGAAGACTATCACTTCCTGGCAAAAGTGTTGCCCAAGTGTATGCGAGAAGGTGTTTCAAAGCCCTTGAAGAAAAGCTAGCTAATTTCTTCTTCGAAGGACTACACTCTTATGTGCATCCAAAACACAAGAAAAGATAACCGGTTGTGTGTCCCATTGGTAGGCCATTAGGGTGGCACATAGATGGGTGAGTTTCTCCAACTCTTTTGTGTGTATGGTAAGCCATCATGTACAAATTAGGAGAATTCAAAGAGTTTGTTTTCAATCTTGTTTGATGATGATAATTTTAATAATCCAATACACTTTGTAAAAATTCTAGAGGAATAATCTATATCCCTATGAAGGGGCCTGGTCGTTCTGGGTCTGTGCTGTGTCGACTTTCTCTCCTCCATTCTTCTATCTCTCTCTCTCAAGTGATTGCAAAATATTCTGGGTGGTTTGCTTCAAAATTCAGTAGTGATTCAAGTTGGCTAAGTGTGATGAATAGTTTGTTATGCAGTTGGGGCGAGTTTCATTGGTCTTAGAGCAGTGCTATCTTTCTTATCTTGTTGGTAATTAAAGATGATCCCTAGGAACAAGCTTTTTTCTAAGAAGATCTCTAGCCACATACAGAGATCAAGATCACCGGGTCATTTCAGTGAGTCCGTAGAAGTTTCATTGGTCTGGATTCATCTGGGCAAGCAGTTTTCTTAAAGCCATGCATCCTAGCTTCCTGTAGTTCACCATTAGCGCAGTTACTAATGATGGTGCAAAAGGCGGCTGTACGGACATCAAGGAGAAGGAGAAGCAAGAGATTTGCAAGCTAGGCAATAAAAGTTTCAAATTACCATATTATGATGGGAAGGACAATGACATCACAAAGATCTTAGCTTTCATCATCAGGGAGTTTGATTTGGTTTTCAAAAATCGTAATTATTTTGAAGAATCGAAACTCCAACATGTACCTATACATCTCAAAGAAGTTGCTAGGAATTGGTATCTAACACTTGTTACTAGGAATCTCAATCCAAAAACATGGGAGGAGTTCAAGGAGATGTTCAAAGGTCAATTCTTTCCCATAGAATTCAAGAAGAAGGTGTGCATAGAGTGGACAAGTTTGACTAGCAAGAAGATGATGTGCAAATGTACATTAATCGGTTTTGGGATGTTTATCTTAAAGCTGCTCAATACATTGACATCAGCAATAGTGAAGTCATCAGCAATAGTGAAGTCATCTGCAAGTTTGAGGGAGGTTTGAATCCTCTCCTACAGCCCCTTATGCATGTTTTCCTAAAAGGCACTTTGAAGAATTGCATGGAGTCTGCATTGAATGCGGAACCTCATGATATGAAGTGTTTGGTCAAGAAGAAAGGGTCTTCTTCGGAGGAGCCGCACTCAAAGAAGGCGAAGAACCAAGAGAAGCAAGAAAAGAAGCCTTACCTAGCCTTCAAATCATCCAATCTCAAAGATCAAGCCAAAAAGACTAATTCAATCTTTAAAAAGCTGTCTAAGGAAGAGCTAGAGCAACACATCAAAGAAGGAAGATGCTTCCAATGTGGAAAAAAAGGGCACATGGCATGGAAGTGCAAAAAGGAGGACCGAAGAAAGCCGAAGGTTGTCACCATCGCTGGTGTGGAAGTTTCAAAATCTAGCCTCGATGCCAAAGAAAGGTAGCCATGGAAATCATTTGGTAAGCTGATAAACCAACCCATGATTGTTATGATTGACTCTGGGTCTACTCATAACTTCATCTCTAAAGAATTAGTGCGGGCTGTTGGTCTAATGGAGGAAGACAAAGGTATGTTCACTATTACTGACACACTTTTTGGGAACAAGCACAAGTTGTTCTTGTTGTGAAGGACCATGTGGACTTTCTCATAGGTTCTACTCAAGGGTGTGATGTGATGCTTGGCATGCCTTGGGTGTGCAAGGTCAAAGTTGTACCTCTCTCTACAGCCAAGATGAAGACAAACTCATGATCACTCATAAAGGAAAGAATATTGTATTAGAAGTAGGAGTTTGAGGAAAATCCATTCCTCTTGTGGGTCATGTACAAATTAAGAAGGCAATGAAAAGTTCCATTTGTAGTTATTTAGTCTTTGCACAAGAAAGTAAATATGAAGATAATGTAAATGTTGAGCATATGAACTTTTTACAGTAATTCAATGATTGTTTTAGTGAGTCTATTCCAGATGAACTCCCACCTGAAATACCTAAAGATCATAAGATAGATCTCATTCCGGGAAGCTTGACTCCAAAAGTCCCTTACTGTGTGAGTGCTTCACAACGGGAGGAGATCATGAATCAAGTGAATGAGTTGCTAGAGAAGGGCATGGTCCGACCTAAACCGATTGCTAAGGATGGTTATTTTCGCATGTGTGTGGATTATTGAGCCTTGAATAAGGTTACCATAGAGAATAGATACCCTATTCCACGAATTGATGATATCTTGGACACACTCAGTGGAGTTTCAGTTTTCAGTCGGATTGAGGCGGATTGATTTGAAGCGTGGGTATCATCAAGTTTGAATTGCACCAAAGGATATCTCCAAGATAACATTTTGCACCACTTTTGGGCTCTCTGAATTTTTGATCATACTCTTTGTGCTCTGACCACCAATGGGCTACCTTCAACTGAATGATGGATTAAATTTTTTGCCAGCATAGAAGATTTTGTGGAACTTTCTTTGATGACATTATTGTCTTTTCACAAAATGAAGAGGAACATAAGAAGCATTTAATTGTAGTATTTCAAGAGCTAAGAGCACATAAATTGTACATAAATCCAAATAAGAGAGTTCGTTTTGGTGTATGGATGATGGATCCGGCCAAATTCAAGACCATTGTGGAGTGGCCAATTCCAAAAGATGTCCGTGAAGTGAGAAGCTTCCTTGGACTTTGCTCATACTATCGGCATCATGTGTTCTATTTTGTACACATTGCTACACCTTTGCACGACTTGTGCTGCAAGAAGAGAACTATTTTTAGCTGGACTCAGAGAGAGGAGGTAGCCTTCAAAAGGATGAAAGAAGAAGCCATAAGATTTTGTGGTACATTGTGATGATTTAGATGTAGGCATACGTGTTTTTTTGATGCAGGAAGGAAGACTGATTGCCTATAAAAGTCAGAAGTTACATGAAGGTGAGAAGAACTACTCCACCTATCAAAAGGAATTGCTTGCAGTGGTCCATGCCTTGACCATCTGGAAGCATTATCTCTTGGGCACTACTTTTGTGGTCAAGATTACTGACCAAAGTTTGAAGTAATTTCTTACCCCCAGAAGAAGTTGTCACCTATGCAGATGAGATGGCCAAACTTCTTGTCCATGTTTCATTTCACAATGGAGAGCATGAAGGGAAATACAACTTGGTGGTTGATGCTTTGTCTAGAAGACCTAATGTTGGTGCCATCACTATCGGATACCACACTAACTTCATGGTAGTGCATGATTTATATGCTACAAATGCAGATTTTACCGTAGTATGGCACTATTTACAGCAAGGAAACATTAAGATGCCTTTCTCAATAAGGGAAGATTTCTTAATGATGAAGGATCAGCTTTGCATATACTGAAGGAATTAAGGCAAAGGGTCATGGAGGAATGCCATGCACCTCCTTTTACTAGACATAGGGGTATTATTCCTACTGCACAGATGTTAGAAAGATATTTTTATTGGCCTTCTATGAGGAAGGACATTGAGGCATTTGTCCATGAAGGCATCACATGCCAGAAGGTGAAGTTTGATCGAGGTAGGTCACAAGGCTTATTAACAGTCTTTGCCGATTCTAGAAAAACCATGGGAAAGCATTGCCATACATGGACTTCATTACAGTATTTCCAAAGACTCCAAAGGGGAATGATGCCATCTGGGCAATTGTGGATAGATTCAGTAAAATGGCTCCCTTTATTCCAGTGAAGAAGACAATGGGGGCTAAATAGATGGCTACTACATATTTGGCCCAAACTATCAAACATCATGGAGATAGAGATCCAAGGACTACTAGCATGTTGTTGTAGGGAGCCCTCTTTGAGAATGTAGAAACTAAATTTGATTTTTCTTCTTCTTATCACCTCCAAACAACTGGGCAAAGTGAGAATGTCAACTTACAGATTTTGGATCTTTTGAGATGCTTTTGTACTGAAAAGAAGGCAACTTGGGAAAAGTATTTTTTGCTTATTGAATTTGCATATAACTACATTGTACATTCGTCTACACAGGAAAAGAGCCATTCGAAGTAGTCTATGGGACGGCCACATTTGTTGCCCATAATGCAAACCAAAGCGAAGATCTTTGTAGTAGCTGATGAGTTTGAAGAGAAGACATGGACTAGATGCTTGCTTCTCAAGCTTGAGAAAGCACACTTGAAGAACAAAGGTGAAGAGAGTCAATTTATTAAACTCTCAACAAACAAGTATTATATCCCATTCAAAATCAAACAAATGATTAATGATGTAGTTGTTCGTCTTGAATTGCCCTCTCATTGGCAAAATTCATAATGCTTTTCATGTAAGTTTATTAAAGCCATATCATGGAGAGGTGCCTTAGTCATGGAAGATCCACCTGACATACATGAGCCGACTATAGAGGTATTACAACCTGAAAAAATTGTGTATCACAAGGAAAGAAAAGGACCCAAAGGAAAGCTTATCAGGAAATTCCTAGTAAAGTTTAAGAACTATCCACCCTTGGATGCTTAGTGGATGGATCCAGAAGACCTTGAAGATTACCCAGAGGTATTAAACCCTTATCTAGATGCCTTTCAGTTGAGCACAACTGCAATATAGGGGGGAGGTATGTCACCCACATGTGTTTGTAAGAAACCCTACCCATGTACACGGAATCTTGTATCAAGAATATTGAAGATAAATATAACTTGGACATGCTGTTTGACCTAGCATGGAAGGCTTCTTGATTAGACATGAGTTCTTGTTTGACCTAGCATGGAAGGCTTCTTGATTAGACATGAGTTCTTATTCTGGAGGAACCCATGAATGGACATGCTTCGATCCCTAAGTGGGGAAGTATGATTGGACATCCTTCCATCCGTGAGTAGGGAAGTATGATTGGCCATGGACATACTTCCATCCCTAAGTGGGGAAGTGTGATTAGACATGATTCATAAGCATGATAGAGTACACTCTTACCTTTATGGGGGAGAGTATAGATGGATACAAAGTGTCTTAAACGAATGGTATTCACCTTAGGCACATGCACATTAAGTTGCTTGATGAACATGCATCGAATGTTGTATTGGGAATGCATGAACACGTAGGCATTCATACTTACACACCAAACATCTGCATGTTACTAGTTGTTGATCTAGCTACTTGAATTTTGCAGGAGGTTAAGTATTCTTATCGCCTAACAACTTTCAATTTCAACAAATTTTAAAGAGACATTAACCTTTAAAATCAAAATTTAATTTAAAGGCTTTCCCTTCATCTTTTGGGAAAACAAAGGTTGGAATCACAAACTGAATGGTTGAAAACCCCAAGGCAATGCATAAAAAAGAGAGAGTTGATGACATGGCAATGAATCTGCTCGCCCATACCAGGTTAACAACGTTACCTCCAACCTGAACATGCAAACCCATTTTAGAAGTTTACTTATGAGCATCTCTTTCTATTTCTTGAAGGGGAAGGGGGGAATTTATTTGCGAAAAGCCATGACTTTCTATTTTTAAGTTACTTTATATTATTAAGTGAGAGAGAGGGTCACCATCTCTTTCTATTTAAAAAAATAAGATTAGGCCATCTCTTTCTATTTTGAGGAGGGAGCTATTAAGAAAGTTTCTCATGCACACTCATTAATTAGAGTTGTGACCATCTCTTTCTATTTTGAAGAGGGAGATGCACTTTTAGACCATCTCTTTCTATTTTTTGAAAAGGGGGAAAGAATTCACTATAAAAAGAGGCTAGCTATCCTCATTATGCACATGTGAAAGGAGAGGTAAGAACATTTATGTACAGGTAAGAAGAAAGAACTTCATAATCATTTTGCTAGAGGGAGCAACAGCACTTAGCTTGAGAGCAAGAAGACAAGGAGGCTAAAGCTACTCTATCAAGTGTGGAGATTTGTTTGCAGCAAAGATAAGACCATCACATGGCGGAGGCGTTTCCCAAGTGTTGTTGAGGCTAAACCAAACCCCGAACAAATATTACACACATGAATCTAAAATTACAGAGAATAGGCTCTAGCCACTTCCCACACATCATAGTTATCATTTCAGATCACAAAAATAAGAAACAGACTATCTATCTCCATCGCATAATACAGAATTCAAAATTACAGCACTACATTATATCAGGAAAAGAGACTTCTGAAAAATCAAGCAATCCTACAGAACAACAAGAGAGATACAGAGATGACCAGAATTCAGTTACTAGTTGCGCACAATGCCCGATACATGACGGTTACATCTATATATAACTTCCAAATGATTTGCCTGAAATATAAAGTAAAAGACTAAGGTTAAAAGTGTCTAAAGGAACTTATGTAAAACTCTACGTTTTACACCTAGCACACCCGGTGGATAAAATTTTCTTCAAAAAATTTTAGACCTGAACACACTCCCAAAATATTACTTTATTGAAAAGTATGTTGATTAATTTTCAGTCACAGTTTCTCTGCATCACTGTCTTCAGTTTCCTTTATACCATCCTCATTGTCTATTTGAAATATCTGCTGCACAGGGTCAATTTGATCCAATTGATCATCTGATATCTTCTCAGCAACATCTATAATCTTCTCAAGAATAATCCCTAAACTTTCAACCTTATGTTCCTGAAACATCAGGTACAGGTATAATGAGTTTCACACTATCTTCCTCCATATCTTGCTTCTTCAGTCCTTCAAAAGTGCCTTTTCCTGTAAAATCACAAACAAACTTAAAAGACCTCTGACTTTCTCAGAAAACTCCTCTTCTAAACCATGATTACCCTTGAGGGAGTATAAAGGATCCTCCCACATTGACTTTTTAGGGGGTTTCACTTGAAGAGATTATTGATATGAGTAACTGGCATCTGTTTCATCTATAACTTCAAGTTTTCCTCTTCCAAAGCTATAATCTGCTCCTTAAGCAAAAGTATCTCTGATTTGTGTTGCTCATCTTGCAAATGCCTCCCAAGGTCTTATAAGAACATTGTGAATTCTCTCTTTAATTCCAGCCCAAATCAAATTTCTTGTCTGCATCAATTCCCCCTTCATTGTTTCCAAATTTGTGCTGCTTATAAAGACCACATCTACATCAATCTCTTCATCTTCTACAAAGTACCTCAACTGCTCTTGCACTTTCTTTAATGCTATCAATATAGCTATAACAGAATCTCATTAGTTGTTACCAATTCAGTATTTTTCTTCGTAACTCCTCCAATTCAGTAGAAAATGTAACCTTTATTTTTGTAAGCCAATCCATAATAACCATTTTTGACTGAATTTTTGCTTTAGCCTTCTCTTGCCAGTTAGTCAAGTCTGCTTCATATTCTTATTTCTTCTTCTTCAACAACTCCTTTTCAGATTTAACTTTTTCCTCCAGTTCCTTCTCACTTGTTGTGTTTTGACATCCTATTTGAAATATAAGATGATTGTATTTTGTCTTGCTCCAATTCCAAAAGTTTTTCCAATCTATAATCCAATGACTCTTCAGGTGAGAGCTTGTATGTTACTGCTACTCTGAGACCAGGTACCAAAAACTCCATAGGCACCATAGCTTCCAAACCATACACAAGCTTGAATGGAGTTAACCTTATAGTCATCTTAAATGCTGTCCTAAATGCCCACAATGCAGAATCCAATTTCTGATCCCAATCTCTTCTATTATCTGACACAATCTTCTTAAGCATCTTCAGAAGAATTTTGTTTGAACTTTCAGCTTGACCATTTGCGGATAATACACTGCTGACTTCTTATGCACAATAAAATGCAATGTTGTGAGTTTTTTTATCACCTTGTTAAGAAAATGCCCTCCCTAATATGAAACACTGCTGACTTCTTATGCACAATAAAATGCAATGTTATGAGTTTTTTTATCACCTTGTTAAGAAAATGCCCTCCCTAATATGAAACAAGCTCAATAGGACATCCAAATCTAGTCATAATGTTCTTATACAAAAATTTTGCAACACTTGTTGCCTTATTATCCTTCAATGCTATTGCTTCCACCCATTTTGTACAATAATCTGTTGCAACCAAAATGTATCTATTTCCTGTAAATCTTGCTGCTGCTGGTTTTATTGGCCCCACAAAATCCATCCCCCATTTCTCAAATGGTTCTAATGGTAAAATAGGTTGATGAGGCATTCTATCTGCTTGGGTTGGCTTCCCTTCTCTCTGAGACTTGATACATTATCTAGCAAATTCATGAGCATCCTTTAAAACAAATGGCCACCACAATCCAGCTTGAAAAGCTTTTCTTCCTGTTATCTCTCTAGAAAAATGACCTCCAGCCACCCCTTCATGGGCTTCTTTCAATAGAGCTAATTGCTCAAAATCTAGCACACACCTTCTTATTACTTGATCTATTCCTCTCTTATAGAGAACTCCTGCAATAACAAAAAATGGCCTACTTCTAAGAGCCAATTTCTTTCTTTTGACTTTGCTCATTGATTCAAGAAACATTCCATCTGTCAAAAAAGTTACCATCTAATCATACCAATTGTTTTTTTCCAAGGTCTGAACCTGAAATATATCAGAATCAGAAAAATCATCTGATATTCCCTTTGTTTTCTCTCCTATTTCCAATCTGCTAAGATAATCTGCAACCATATGACTTCTCCCATGAGTGTGAACCACACTCTAATCAAACTCCTGCAAAATAAGTACCGACCTTATGCATCTCTTTAGATCCAAACACACAAAAATCATCCATAAATACCCTCATAAAAGAAGACAAATAGGGCTCAAACACTCTACTTGCCACCTCTGAGAAAGCTGGTGGTCCATTTTTTAATCCAAAGCTCATTACTGTGAACACAAATGCTCCCCACTCTGTAATGAAGGCTGTTTTGTGTTCATCATCAGGGTGCATCTTGATTTGATTATATCCTGAACCCATCCAGAAAACTATACATTTGATGCCCTGCAAACTGAATCTAGCAGAGTATCTGCAAAAGGTAATGGAAAAGGATCTGTGATGGTGGCTGCATTGAGCTCTCTATAATCCACACAAACTCTGATTCTTCCATTTTTCTTGGGGACTACTACAATTGGAGATAGCCATGTTGCTTCATGTACAGGCTTAATGAATCCCACCCTGAGCAGCTTGTCAGTTTCATCTTTAACCTGCTTTGCATAATTGGGATTCATTCTATACCTCTGTTGGATAACAGGCTTAGCATCTTGCTTCAAATTAATCCTATGGGAATAAAATGCAGGATCTATCCCCTTCATATCTGAATATTCCCATGCAAAAACATCCTTGTATTCCATTAATAATTTCAAAAGATTGTCTTTAAATTCTCCTTCCACATGAACACTAACTTTGACAACTTTAGGGTCATTCTCTGTTCCCAAATTCCATTCATTCAGATCATCCTCCATAACTCTAGCTGATTTCTTCATATTGTTTTCATATCTTTGCTCTGCTATTGCAATAGCTTGATCTGTTGATAGATCATTCTGCATCTCTTCTGACTTTGACAGCTCTGATTCCTATAGAACTCTGAACTGTTCCTTAGTCATCTCAGTCCCTGTTTGAATATCTTGTAATTGCTGGTCTCTTTCCTCTGCAGCTACAGCAAAACAATCCTCATAATCTCCCAAAATAGTCATCACATTTATATCAAACACTGGGACAACTGCTGGATTGGCCTTCAAATATTCCTCTTCTTCATCATCTTCTACTTCATATGCCAGGTGTATGCCTTGTGCCCACAAAGCTATTTTCTCCTTTGGCATAAATATAGTAGATGTCATGGGTAAAGTCTGTTTCTGGTTCCCATGTTTCAAGATCACCATATTAGCTCCCCAATCTTGCTGTAACTTAGCCTGCCTGAACCAGGGTCTTCCAAGGAGCATTGGGTAAGCCAAGTTTCCTGATTGCATCCTGAGTACTACAAAGTTGACCATAAACTTCAATCCTGCAATGAAGATCTCCTGGTTTTTTAGCAAACCTAAAGGTTGTAATCTCCTCTGATCAGCCATTTTTACCTGAAAAGGTGCTGGATGCAACTTTTGGCTCCCATATTGAATATAAATTGACTCAGGAAGTATATTAACTCCTGATCCACCATCCAAAAGAACTCCATGTATGGGCTGGCCCTGATATTTGATTGATATGGCAGGAACTTTGAAATCAACATCTTCCACCTGAACAATATTACTCATTGAAAAATTACTTTGAGGTGAATCAACACCTTTTCTCTGAAGAATTCTTTGAAACATCAAATCTCTGAACCCTAGTTCTAATGTCAGCAATTGGTCAAGAGAAATCTAAATGTCTGAATGTGACAGAGCTTCATAGAGTGAGTCAACCTTAGAAATTTTCTCTTCTCCTTTGTCCTGTCCTTGTTCTTCACAAACCCCTTCAATTTGTTCTGACATTAGTTCTTCCTAAGCTGGCTTCTTCTTGTCCAACTTCCTCTGAACCTTGCTTCTAACTTTCTCCTGATCTGCCCCTATTGAATTGGACCTTTATTCAACTTTGCAGCTCTTGTCACTGCCAAGGTAGGAATCTGTTGTTTCCCATCCTTATCATTTGCATGGACTACACATCTAGAACAATCACAAGCAACATTCTCAACCATATCAGAGTTACTCTGAAACTGGTCCTCTATCACTGTCAGTGCATTTAACTGTGTTATTTGTTGGTTTTGCTACATCTTTCCTCTCTGATTTTGATCTGCTCTACAGGTTACCTTACAATTGGGATACCCCTCTCTGTCCTATGCTTGCACCATAACTCACAAGCTGGACCCTGTCTATGACCCTCTTTGTCACAATAAGTGCACTTCAATTCTCCTCTTGCCATGTTTGTCTAGGCTGTGATCTGAACTGTCTACTTGGTTCTCTAGCTTGAGCAGGGAAAACTTGATTAGATGAAGTTTCATTCTGCTGCTACTTTGACCTTTGTACACTGAGGGGAACTCTTCCTCTAAAATTTGGATTATACCAGCAATTGGTTGCTAAATGTCCTTCCTTTGAGCATATCTGACACATTGGTCTATCATTTGTTAATAATGAGGCATACTTCAATGCTTTAAGCCTCTTTAATAGTTGTTCATCATCCAATCCTTTCTTCTTCTTTTTGCCCTTATCTTTGGACTTTGAAGATTTCTTCTTCTTTTTCCTTTTCTGGCTAGTTGATTCATCATCTGAATCTGAGTCACTATTATATGAGGATTGAAAGAATTATGTTGACTTGCAAGGCTAATATAGAGATCTTCACTAGGGATTGAAAATCATTGAGTTGTGAAGATTGTGGCGTCGTTTGGAGAGGTTTATAATTTGAAGGAAAATTCCACGTGATGGATTGTACCATTGACCAGGCTTTCACCCAACATGGCCCCCCCATCCAGAGATGTACGTGGAAGTTGTCGATGGTGAGGCTTTGGTGCAAATATTCTCCAGTGCATGAGTATGGATATGTACTCATGGAGCAGCTGCTACATTAATTCAGCCAAAAGAATAGTAAGCAATAATCTTAACAAATATAAATGGCTATTGCGTGATATGGCTTAATCCATGATAAGGCTTAAATCGTGAAATTGGCTCCTTTTGCAAGACTATTGCTCAAGTGTCTATTGTCACGATGTTATGACTAGCTCAAGGGCTAATCAATGTGCGTTTGTGCTGAACATCATTGCCTATAGTAGGGAAATCCAACCATACCATGATAGAATCTTCCAAAGGAACCATGGGTGTTTCCGTTATTGTTCAGATTCAGATCCTATTTCTGTTTCATATTCCCATTCACTTTCATCGTCTGTTTGGGTCTCAGCTTTTTCAAGAGTACCCAATGCGTACACTGGCACACTTAGCCCGTTGACAATTCTTAATGTGCAGTTCAGAGTACATGTTCAGATCAGGGCGGAGTAAAAGATCAGAGAACAGAGGAAATTTAGAGCTTGTGTGTGGATCAGAGTCCGCTTGGATTTTTAAATTTGAACGGTGGGGGGAATACATTTCGCACGAGTCGGCTGTCCATTGGCTTTTTGTCCGACATTATTTGCGGTAATGGCCAACGTGATGCATGAGAATCCCTATAAACTCGCACCTGTGAGGGGACGGCATGCACGAATTCATCCAGCCTGTTCTAGTAGTGTATGGAAGGGGAGATTATGAGAGGTGACATCTGCATTTCAGAGGCGTCCATCCCAGAAGCCTCATTATGCTGTGTAGTGTGTGCCTCATTCTTCTTCTCTTTGTTCTCCTTATTTCCCTGCTCACATGCCCTGTAGTTCTACCACTAGGCCGGACCTTCTTGCTTTGAATACAGTTAGGCAGAGGTTAGCCATGGTGAAGGGTAAGCAGCCTATGTAGCAAGGGCGACCTAAGGCGGAGACCACATCAGTTCGACGGTCCCTGCGAGAGCATTCAGCGCCAAGCAAAGAAGTGGAGCAGTGTTTTAGCTCGGATTCTGAAGAGACTAAGCAACAGGAGGAGACTTCTATGAAGGATATTTCTACTGCTATGGGTAGCCTGATGGAGAACTTTGCACCTTTCAAGTACAGCAAGTACAACATGGATTTGGAGAATAACGTAAACGTTCAGTGGCTTACTTCAATTGGGTTGATCGGGTATGCAAAGTTAGCTTGGGCTGAGTGGCAAGACAATATATATGCTCCGACATAGCTAGCTTTGCTGAGAAAGACAGAGGGAGTACTCAAAGGAGGTACAAGGATAACCCCAGCTCTGATTTCTCAGGTATTTGAATTACCCTTTAACCCAGGTTTGGAAGCTTTGAATTTAGTTTCTGATGAGGATATGGAGAGAGAATTTGGGAATCCTGTGGGCTCCAGGCATTATTATCATTTAAAGATAGTAGAAGCCGCCAGGAAGCAGCAATTGCGATGGTTTATGGAGCGTGTTCTTTTACTCCAGAAGGTTGATTATATGTTAAAAGAATCTTATACCCCTTTAGCTGTAGCAGAGGTAGGAGTAGATGTGGATTGGGCCACTGTGGTACATCAGAGGATTATGATTGAAGTGGGAGAGAAGGATAAAAGGAGAGCAGTATTAGTAAGAGCAGGTTAGGCCCTTTCCTTAAGGCTTTATTTGATTATGACTCTTTTCAAACAGCTATACCTGCAAAGCTTGTGGACCCTAGACTTTCTTCACATACAGTAGCTCTGACTCTGAAGAGGAAACTTAGGGATAGACAGTTGACAGAGGAGGAGCAGAAAACAGTAGGGTGTCTCTTGGAGGTAGGTTATAGTTTGGAAGAGGCTACAACTTCTGTGTTGCAGTCTGGGATAGATGATGATGATGAACCATTTTTAGGGACAAAAGTCTCTGGGATAGGGCAATCTCCGACTCTTTCTCAAACCAAGTTGGCGAAGAAGATGCAGTTGAGTGAAAAGGAACATGTGGCAGGAGGCAGCAAAAGATCCGATTTTTTGAAAATGCAAGGGATGCCTTCAAAGGTGACTCCGTTGGCAGTTAAATCTGGTTCAGAGCAGTCTTGGACTGTCACTTCAGAAAATGTGGAAGATACTCTTGAAGTTCTGAAGAAGTTTTATCTGCAGCAAGTTGAAAAGATTAGGGAATATCAAAATAGAGCTTATGCAGAAGAGCAGTTGTTGCAGAAGGCTAATGATCGATTTAGACAAATGCTTGTAGAAAAAGCTCAAGAAGTTGAATTGTTGCAGAATCAGATTAAAACTCTGAATGCTGACATGGCTGAGTTGAAAGTTTCTTCAGCTAAGGAGATCTCTGAACAGACTATCAGTTGGTTAAAAATAGATTGTCTCTGAAGTTGTTTGAAGAATGAACATCTTTGAAGGATAGTGTAGAGTCAGAGATGCAAAGACTTCTTGAAAGATAGGTGGAGCTTGAAATAGAGAATAGGATTCTTCTCAATAGATTGGAACCCTTAGAACAGATGAAGGAGCAAATATTAAGTGAACATGAAGAACTATCTGTAGGTGGTGTTCTAGTCTTTGAAGCAGATGTGGGGAGAATCAAATCAGAAATGATTCAACAGGGATCAGTGATATGGAAAGAATTGGGCAGTTTGTTTTTAAGCCTTATCAAAACCTCAAAGGTGTTGTGAACATAATGGAGCAAGAGGTGAATTTGAAGCGCATTGCTCAATTGGAAGCTGAGGTGGTACAGCTTGTAGCTGAAAAGTCTAAATTTCAGAGCAAGGTGGATGAAATAGAAGATATGCTGGAATATAAGACGCCGAGTGGTTTTGCTCTGAAAAGCACAATCAGACCAGAGGAATCTCATATGATGGGGATAGAAAGTCCAGGTTCTAATCCTTTTAAGCTTATTAAGTTGAAATCATCTGCAAGGAAGCTGAAGAAGATTAGAGCACTTTTTCAGATACATGAAGAAGGAGCAGATGCTGCTGAAGGACAAACATCTGGAGCTATTCAGGAAAAGAGCTCTGATGAGCACATGGGCCTATTGATGGGTATGGATAAAGCTTTACCAGATGATGAAGACCCTGAGGCGGTGATCAACATTGCAAAGGAGGTTCAAATGGACGTGGAAGCACAGCAGGAGCAGGTCTTAGAGATTCAGACTGACCAACGGGGTCAGGCATAGTGATACTCGGAATGTTTCCACAGTGTTTTTCAACACTACTAAAAAAAAACAGACAAACATTAGGCATTTTCTTTTTAGGAAAATTTTATTTTGTTTTAGACACTCTGCATGTACAGGTACAACATCATGTATTGCTTGAGCTTTCCTTGAATCAATCTCCATCCCATCCTTTGAAATAACATATCCTTGAATCAATCTCCATCCCATCCTTTGAAATAACATATCCCAGCAAAATTCCTCTGCTTACTGCAACAAATACACATTTGGATGGATTCAATACCAAACTTGACATTATTCTGCACTTCTCAAAGCACATTCTGAGATGCTTGATATGATCCACTACTTTTCCAAACACACTAAAATAATCCAGAAAACTCTCATAAATGTTGTAAGAAATGGTGCAAACACCTGCTGTACCCATTTCTGAAATGTAGGAGGAGCATTTTTCAAGCCAAATATCATCACATTACTGGCAAAGACTCCCCATTATGTTATAAAAGCTGTTTTATCTCTATCTTTAGGTGCCATCAAAATCTGATTGTAGCCACTAAAGCCATCAAGAAAACTGTATATCTCATGTCTTGCCCAATGGAATCAAGAAAAGTGTCACAAAATGGTAGTGGAAAAGGATCTATGATGGTTGTTGCATTCAGCTTTCTATAATCCACACACACCTTGATCTTTCCATTCTTTTTAGGAACCACCACAATTGGTGACAACCAAGTAACTGCATGTACATGATATATAAAGCCCACTCTCAAAAGCTTATCAATCTCCTCCTTTACTTGGCAAAATTTGGGTTCAACCTCTATCTTTGTTGAACTACAAGTATAGCATCCTTTTTCAAATTGATCTTGTGCTGACAAAATTTTGGATCCACTCCCTTCATATCTGTATAATGCCAAGCAAAATATCCCTGAATTCCAACAAAAGGCTTTTAAGATCTTCTTTAAACTGTCCTTTTAGATTTATACTTATTTTGACATTTCTTGGATCCTTCTATGTTCCCAAATTTAAATCCTGCAAATCATCTTATTTGATTCTTGATGTCTTTAACATATGTTCTCCAAAAGCTTTTTTAGCTTGTATTATTGCTTCAATGCCTTCCTGTGTATTTTCTACTCTTTCCTCATCCTGATTTGATGTAATCTCTTCTTGCATTCTCTGATCCAATTCCTGATCTCTCATAATTAGAGTTTGTCCTGACTGGTACTCCCTCTGAAACACATATTATTGTACAATCTGCTCAACATCCACCTCAAAAATAGGCACAACTGATGGATTGCTCTTCAAAAATTCTTCTTTTTCATCCTCGTGTAGTTTTGGTATCATATTAATTGTTTCCACAAGAAATGGCCTAAAAGCCCTAGGTATGGTCTTCTTGAAAACCATGTCCAGCTTGACCTTCTTCTTACCTCTCCTTATTATAATCTGATCAGCTCCCCAATCCTGCTTCACTTTGGCAGCTCTCAACCAGGGTCTCCCCAAAATTATGGGATACTGATTTTCTGATTCTTCAAGTTTCAAGACAACAAAATTTACTACAAAGTTTAGTCCAACAACTTGCAGGTTCTGCCCTCTGACAATTCCCAAAGGGTTTACCCTCCTCTGATTTGCCATTTTCACTTGAAAGGGTGCATCATCAAATTTAGAAATCCCCAATTTTCTACAAATTGATTTTGGAAGGATATTGACACCTGAACCTCCATCCAATAATGCTCCCTTAATATTGACATTTCCAAGTTCAAAATCTAGCACCTGGACTCTGTAATCGACATCCTCCACTTGGGATGATTCTGGTGTAACCCTTGCACCATCCTTCTGAACTGCTAACACATTGCCAACCTTCCACTTTGCCATATGCTTTTCCTTAAATGTCAAGACCACGCTAAGAACTTGTTGCAGAGTTAAATGAAATTGAGCTTTCATTAAAGCTTGGAATAAGCTCTCTTCATCTGGGGTAGAGTCCTGCTTCATTTCCAACCCACTTTTCTGATACATTGGCAATGCAGGTTGCTCCTCCTGTCTTCCTTGAACTTTGTTCAACTCCTTTATGACTCCTATTCTAATTCCCTTCTGAGCTTCCCATTTAATGGGATCTTCCTTTTTTGCTGAAACTTCAGGGGACTTCTTGCTATCGTGATTTTTTGACCTAGTAATTGCCATTGAATCCACATCCTAAACATCCTTTATTTCCATGCATTGTGTACAATCACACTTCCAATGTATTTTCTGGTCACTCTCCCCCTGTTTTGCTTGTGCTATTGATTCTTTATTAATTTCTTCCAACATTACTGCATTCAGTTGAGCAGGGGGCTGATTCTCTTGATTCTAATTCCCTTCCTGCCTTTCATTGTACTTGACAATTTGAAGTCCCCTTTCATTTTTTTGCTTACTCCAAAGCTCACACTTTGGACCCAACCTATGACCTGACAAGCCACAATAATCACAGTTCATAATTCTATTTTGATTGTTGTTGTTATTGAAATTTCTCTGTTGACCTCCCCACTGAGGATTTTGATTACCCCCTTGAGGGTTTTGATTTTGAATCATAGATTGGTACTGATTTGAGTTTTGATTTCTTCTTGGAGGTCCAGCAACCCTTCTATTCTGCTCAACTCCAACTTGATTGGCTTGAGGAGTTGCTTGCTGATTCATCTGAACAATGTGGGGTGGAACTCTCCCTCTAAACTATGGATTATACTAACAATTGGCTGACATCGACCTAGCTTTTGGTAGATCTCACAAAATGGTGTGGATGCCTCACCCACTGGTGCCATTCCTAGGACTTTAATTTTGTCTAGAATCTTCTTCTCCAAATAATCCTCCTTGAGTGTTTTGATTTTCTTGTTGTCTTTCTTCTTGATTTCTTGCTTCCTCTTATTCTTCTTTGTTTTCTTTTTCTCTTCTCACTCCAATCCTCATCATCTGAGTTGTCAGAGTTATCGTCCTCATCCTCTGAATCACTATTTTCCACTTCTGAGTCTTCATCCTCTTCATCAAAATCTTCTGACTACTTCCTTTTGGAAGGCACTCCTAATCTCCTTTTTGCCCTAAGTGCTGTATTCACCAGGTCATTAAAGTCGTTTGCATTTTGGATGTCCCTGCTTGCCACACAGAACTCTAAAGTCTTGTTCTTAGGCCCTTGCAGAAATAGTCTCCCAATTGTTGGTCTTTGATTTGACAACAACCTGTTGTACAAATGATGAATTTTTGGGCGTAATCCTCCATCCCTATCTTTCCCTATTTCAAATCCCTATGCTTCTTGAGGATATCTTCAAGGAACCTCACAAGAAAGGCTTCTTTTCAGAGCATTATAATTTGGGAAATCTTGTAATCCATATTGAGTAAACCATCCCATTGCATGACCTTCCAATGTAGCAGCAAAATGTTCCTTCTTCACTTCATCTAGGTACATGCCAAAACCACTAGCCTGCCACATCTGGTTTCAAACTGACCAACATGGCTATCAGCATTAGCTTTCTTTGAGCCGCTGAATTTGGCTGGGCCAACCTTAGGGTTTGCTGGGGCACCAGGTGGTGGAGGATTTGCTTGCATTATTGGTGGTGGTCTTCTTCTTTTGGGAAGTAACTGTAGTAATGGATTGAAATTCAAAGATCTCTTTGCCCTCAGCAATTGAGCACTAAGTGCTCTTATGCCAAGAAGCCTTGCCACTCCCCTAGTAATTTCAGCATTTGGTGATGCTCTTTCCTCATCTCCTATAGATTTAGGGGAAATGACATCCTCATCCAAGTATTCAATTACTGATGAATTGGGTGGATTGCTTCCTTCATTTGGGTCCTTTGCCAGAGATGATAATCTCTTTCACCCAACCTAATTCTGAACCGCGTGCCATACCCACCATGAACGGGTCTTCTGAAATATTGTTCCTCCTCACTCATCTACATTTGCACCCACAACATTGGCACTTGTGATGAAACTGATGGTAATAACAGTTCTCCAGAAACCTTTGGGCCCTACTTGGAGTATTCACTATTCCAAAGGAAAGGAAAAATTTCCTTTGTGTTTTCCAAATGATTTCCCGTGTACACTATCCACATGCAAATGAGGAAACTGCTCCCTTAAAAATATCTCTTCATAGGCTGCATATTCCTCTTCCTCGGTAACCCAATTTCTAAATTCTTGGAGCCATGCATCCATTTCTTCAGCATTTCCCAGAATTGTTATATCCCTGTCTCCTTCCCATAGAGAAAGCTACTAAGCATGCGAAATAGCAGGATCGCCAAAAGTGTTGAGGCTAAACCAAACTCCAAACAAATATTACACACATGAATATGAAATTACAGAGAATAGGCTCTAACCACTTCCCACACATCATAATTATCATTTCAGATCACATAAATAAGAAACATACTATTTATCTCCATCACACAATACATAATTCAAAATTACAGCATTACATTATATCAAGAAAAAATCAAGCAATCCTATAGAACAACAAGAGAGATACAGAGACGACCAGAATTCAGTTACTAGTTGCGCACAATGCCCGATACATGACGGTTACATCTATATATAAGTTCCAAACGATGTTGCCTGAAACCTCAAGTAAAAGACTAAGGTTAAAAGTGTCTAAAGAAACTTATGTAAAACTCTAGGTTTTACAAGTGTATGCGAGAAAGTGTTTCAAAGCCCTTGAAGAAAAGCTAGCTAATTTCTTCTTTGAAGGAATACACTCTTGTGTGCATCCAAAACACAAGAGAAGACAACCAGTTGTGTGACCCATTGGGGTGGCACACAAGTGGTGTGTTTCTCCAAATCTTGTGCATGTATGGTAAGCCATCACGTACAAATTAAGAGATTCCAAAGCATTTGTTTTCAATCTTGTTTGATGACTCTAGTTTTAATTAACCAATACACTTTCTAAAAATTTTGGAAGAATAATCTATATTCATGTAAAGGGGCTTGGCCATTTCGGGTCTTTGTTGTGTTAGCTTTCTCTCTTCCATTCTTTTATCTATCTCTCTTAAGTGATTGTTGAAAAATTCTTGGTGGTTTGCTTCAAAATTCAATAGTGATTAAATTTGGCTAAGTGTGATTAGGAGTGAATAGTTTGTTATGCAGCTGTGTGTGGCGAGTTTCATTGGTCTAAGAAAGGTGTTATCTTCCTTACCTTGTTGGTAATAGAAGACACCCCCTGGGAACAAGATTTTTGCTACTAAGAAGATGTCTAGTCACAGGGAGAGATCAGAATCATCAGCTCATTTCAATGAGTTTGTAGGAGTTTCATCTTCAAGAAAAAGAGGTGGTGATGTTGATAGAGCAACTAGGGGACATGATGAAGAGATGCAATCCTCAAGGTCAATAAGCCATGGGGAAGGCACATGGTATATACTTCTCATGCCAATGGTGATGCGACGCTCCTTTGTTGACTTAAAGAAATGGAGGTCGTATTAATCGATTTGGATGTGCAAGCGGTGGTATCAAGGAAGGCCATAAACCATTTAGAGGTATCTCATTTTGAAGATTATGTAAAGAAATTAAAGTTAGGTGATCCTTTGGTGTTTACAACAAAGGAATATCTTCATGAGAAGGGAATCATTGGTCCGGATTCATTCGGGTTGAGCAATTTTCTTGGAGCCATGCATCCTATTTCCTCTAGTCTACCACCAGCGGAGTCACCAATGAAGGTGAAAAAGGCGGCTGTACCGGACATCAAGGAGAAGGAGAAGTAAGAAACTTGCAAGCTAGGAGATAGAAGTGTGAAATTACCATATTATGATGGGAAGGACAATGACATCACAAAGATCTTAGAGCAATTTTCTTGGAGCCATGCATCCTATTTCCTCTAGTCTACCACCAGCGGAGTCACCAATGATGGTGAAAAAGGCGGCCGTACTGGACATCAAGGAGAAGGAGAAGTATGAGACTTGCAAGCTAGGAGATAGAAGTGTGAAATTACCATATTATGATGGGAAGGACAATGACATCACAAAGATCTTAGCTTTCATCAGGGAGTTTGATTTGGCTTTCAAAAATCGTAATTATTCTGAAGAATCAAAACTCCAAAAGGTACCTATAAATCTCAACGAAGTTCCTAGTAATTGGTATCTAACACCTGTTACTAGGAACTTGAATCCAAAAATCGGGGAGGATTTCAAGGAAATTTTCAAAGATCAATTCTTACCCACAAACTTCAAGAATAACGTGTGCATAGAGTGGGACAAGTTGAACCAGCAAGGAGATAATGTGCAGATGTACATTAATTGATTTTGGGATGTTTATCTTAAAGATGCTCATTACATTGTTGACATCAAGATAGCAAAGTCATCCGCAAGTTTGAGGGAGGTTTGAATCCTCTCCTACAGTCCCTTAGGCCTGTTTCCCTCAAAGACACTTTGAAGAATTGCATGGAGATGTGGAACCTTGTGATATGAAGTGGATGGTTAAGAATAAGGAGTCTTCTTCAGAGGAACCGCACTCAAAGAAGGCAAAGAACCAAGAGAAGCAAGAAAAGAAGCCTTACCCAGCCTCCAAATCATCCAATCTCAAAGATCAAGCTAAAAAGCCTAAATTAATCTTTCAGAAGGTGTCTAAGGAAGAGATAGAGAATTTTAAAAAAATTGATGATGTGGCGATGAATTTGCTCGCCCATGCCAGGTTAGCAACTTTCCCTTCAGGGGAACATGCAAATCCATTTTAGAAGTTAGTTATCAGCATCTCTTTCTATTTCTTGAAGGGGTAAAGTTACTTGTGAAGAGCCACGACTTTCTATTTTTAAGTTACTTTCTATTATTAAGTGAGAGAGAGGGTCACCATCTCTTTCTATTTTAAAAAAGAATATTAGACCATCTCTTTCTATTTTGTGGAGGGAAAGTTTCTCATGCACACTCATTAATTAGAGTTGTGACCATCTCTTTCTATTTTCAAGAGGGAGATGCACTTTTAAAAACCATATCTTTCTATTTTCAAGAGGTAGATGCACTTTTAGAAACCATCTCTTTCTATTTTCAAGAGGGAGATGCACTTTTAGACCATCTCTTTATATTTTTTGAAGAGGGGGAAAAAACTTCACTATAAAAAGAGGTTAGCTATCCTCATTATGCACATGTCAGAGGAGAGGTAAGAACTTTATTTATGTAAATGTAAGAAGAAATAACTTCATAATCATTTTGCGAAAGGGAGAAACAACACTTAGAGCTTGAGAGAAAGAAGACAAGGAGGCTAAAGCTACTCTATCAAGTGTGGAGATTCTTTTGCAAAGAGAAGACTATCACTTTGTGTGGCGGAGGTGCTGCCCAAGTGTATCCAAGAAAGTGTTTCAAAGCCCTTGAAGAAAAGCTAGTTGAGAGATCCCTGCCCCCTCCGCGCAACAAATTCTAGGGGTGCTAGCAATGGAAGTAGCACTTCTTGCGCAGGGCAGAACCTCTCACCACTCGGGCCTCGTCCACGGATATCCGGACAAGAGACTAATCCCTCGGTTCTTCCAAAATTGAACTCGGAAAAACTTCCCTCGCCTAGCACACACGATTCCTCCAGGATATTTTTATTCTAACGTAGTCAAGAGCCTTAACTAACCAAACTGATCCAACCGAACCCGTAAGTCACATGGTCAGATCAAGGAAAAGACTTGCACTTGGATCATAGAGTCCAATGCTTTTTTCCTCATCAAGAGGCACAACCGTTGATTCTTTTCCATCGAACAAGGGTTATCCGAGATTTACTTCAACTATCGTAACTTAAAAGAATTGAGTCTCATTTTAGGGATCCATCAGTCCAGCCTAACCTCATCCAATCCCATGGCTTAGTCAACTGCCTGACTACTGTAGTGATAGGATCCATTTGGAAATTTGGTTATGTTTTGCCTCGGGTACCAGGGAAAAGAGTTCCCAGACTCCCTAGCCAGCACTTCAAGCAAAGTTCAAGATAGTCACACCACTTACACACCAAATATGAAATTGCCTTTTTCACAGATTCAGCTGTCTTTAAAATAATATTTTAATGAAACCATAGTATCATTGATCATAATCCTCCAAAATATCTAGCTTGAATTCTAATTTTCCAATCATTCCTTCGTCGTTGTACCTATGGTATCATTGGCAACCAGAACGCTCACCACCTATTCACTCAGGGGCCTTTTCATCAATAGTTCCTAGCTCATAGTAGTAACCCACAATATAATCACATAAGAAAATCCAAATGGACTCATGTTGAAGATCAGCAAGATCAACCAACAGATCCATATAAAAGAGCTATGGACTCATCCGTTGAGGACCAGCACAAGGACAATCAACCAGATCCATGCCCGAGTTCAGAAAACAACTCTAACACCTTGTTCTATTTTTCTTCCTTGACGCACACGTGGGTATCTTGGTGGCGACCCAGAGCCCGAGCACCGTATGGTCAGCACCCTCTAGGCTCCTTTGTAGGTCACCTTGTGCTTCACTCATAGGCCACTTCCTTGGTCCCTCATCCACCGTACGTGAAGCTCACCATTTAAATCGAACCGAGGCTGGTCGAGACCAACCTTGCTACGTGAGACATCCTCCGTTGACTCTTCGTCACACTGTTGGCAGCTTTATCACTTAGGTTTCCACGACCTCATTCACAAGATGGTCGAAATGCTTCCCCAGCATTCTTGACATAAAACAATCATTTAAAAACAGGTCATAAATACAGTTTCTAATGAACTCTCATCTTTCCACATTGTTCCACATCATTTCTCATTATTCCACATTCTTCTAGATCAATTCACTTTGCTTATTCCACATCCAGTCATACCTATTCCCATCATCCTTCATCCATTCTCATCCAATCATCCTTCATCCATTCTCATCCAATCATATCATATTACATCTCATCATATCTATCCACATCACATCACATTCATCCACATCACATCTCATCACATCCAATTACATCTATTCAGATTCTCATCCTATCACATCACATCCATCCTCATCACATCTCATCCATTCACATCTACCCATATCCACATCACATCACATCCATTCACATCACATCTCATCCATTCACATCTACCCCGACATCACATCATATCCATTCACATCTACCTAGATCACATCTACCCCGACATCACATCACATCACATCATATCCATTCACATCAAATCTCATCCATTCACATCTACCTAGTCCACATCACATCTCATCCATTCACATCTACCCATATCCACATCACATCACATCACATCACATCCATTCACATCACATTCCATTTATTTACATCTACCTTGATCCACATCACATCACATCATATCCATTCACAGCAACCAGAATGCTCACCACCTGTTCGCTAAATAAGGGGCCTTTTCAATAGTTCCTAGCTCATCCGTGATGATTGAGGACCAGCAAGGACAATCAACCAGATCCATGCCCGAGTTCAGAAAACAACTCTAACACCTTGTTCTATTTTTTTTCCTCGATGCACACGTGGGTATCTTCGGTGACCTAGAGCCCGAGCACCGTATGGTCAGCACCCTCTAGGCTCCTTCGCAGGTCACCTAGCGTTTCACTCAAATAGGCCGCTTCCTTAGTCCCTCATCCACCGTACACGAAGCTCACCATTCAAATCGATCAAGACCTCGACCGACCTTGCTATGCGAGACGTCCTCCGTTGACTCTCCGTCAGCTGTTGGCAACTTTATCACTTAGGTTTCCAGGACCTCATTCACAAGATGGTCAAAATGCTTCCCCAACATTCGTGACATAAAATAGTCATTTAAAAACAGGTCATAAATACAATTTCTAACGAACTCTCATCTTTCCACATTAATCCACATCATTTCTCGTTATTCCACATTCTTCTAAATCAATTCACTTTGCTTATTCCACATCCAGTCATATCTATTCCCATCATCCTTCATTCATTCTCATCCAATCATATCTTTCATTCCATCCACATTACATCACGTCCACATCTATCCACATCACATTTCATTCATTGCATCCACATTACATCACATCCACATCTATCCGTATCTCATCACATCCATTCACATCTCATCACATTCATCCATATCCATCCATTCACATCTCATCACATTTCACATGCACATCTATCCACATCCATCCATTCATTCACACGCACATCTATCCACATCCATCCATCCATTCACATGAACATCTATCACTTCACATCTCATTATCATCCGTTTACATCACATCACACCCATTCACATATCATCACATCTCATTCACATCTACCCAGATCCACATCCACATCCATTTACATCACATTACATCTCATCCACATCTCATCACATCCACTCACATCTTATCACATCGCATTCACATCTTATCACATCACATTTACATCTTATTACATCATGTTTACATCTCCTCTTATCACATTCACATCTCATCTAATCACATCTCATCCATTTACATCCCATCACATTCATTTACATTCATTTGGCTCTATGTCACATCTTATCACATCCACTTTTAGTACTATTTTCTACTTTCAATATCGATGGGACTTTTCTCAGTTTCTGCCAATTGCTTGGCCTAGTTAAAGGTACTTTTTCTTGATGAATAATTCATATTCTTTCTCAATTTCTCAAGTGAAATATATTCAATATTCTTCTTTTGAGTAAAAGATTCATGGGATTTACGAAAATCAATTCTACCCATATTTTTCAATAAAATTAATAATGCTCAAAATTTCACTTTTGATAAATACTCATAATTTGAATTATGCCAAAAATTACTCTTTTACCATTTAATTAAATATCATGGGAAGTCCTCTTTTTGAAAAAAAATAAATTTACCAAAATCCTCTTTTACCATTTAATTACTTGGATCTCAAATGTCATGGGAATTCCTCTTTTTGCATAAAAATAAATTTACCAAAATTTACTCTTTTCTCATAATCAATTAATCATGCATAATTACAAAAATATTTTTTTCTCATGAATATGATGAAAATCATTCTTTTTGCATAGGATGTCCAATCCTAGAATATGGTAGGAAGTCCTCTTTTAGCATTATGCATAAAAATAAGATATGTATTATTTTCTAAAAATTTTACCATAGCTTCACTGCTATTACTAATAATTCTTAAATTTTTCTAAAGAATAAAAACTTGTAATGGAAATATGATAGTAGTTCCTCTTTTATGCTTAAAATCAAATTATGAATTAAAATCATAATTTTAACCATAATCATAAACTTAATTATGATTATCCCACTAGATTAAGCTAATTCCATTATTTTCCTTTTTCCAAATTGATAGGATAATCTATTTCTCATTTAGAATCAATCAAAGTAGTTTTTAACTACTTATAAATAATCTAAAAGAAATAACCATTATTTTGGTAACACAAAATCATAAAAATACCATTTTCTTAATCTCTAGATTATCAAGCCTAGAGTTTAGCTTTGAATTAAGAGACTATCATTGAGAAGCATCCTCTTTCAAAGGATTTAGCCATAAAGATGGCTATTCTTTTAGAGAGAGAGATTTACTTAAAGAAAGCATTACAAATAAGCATAAAGATTAACTTTCTCTTAATTAAGCATTAAGACTTTAAGGAAAAGCTTTATTTTGAATTAAAACAATTATTTAGAAAGCTTCTCAAGCTTGAGAGGGGTTGAGAAGAAGAAAGTCATTGAGATAAATTGGAAAAAACCATAAAATTTGATTTTACCTCCAAGTATGGCTTGATTCTCTATTAGAAATGAAGCCCCTGATCAATTAATTGGTCCATCAAGAGGAGAAGAGTAACTCCAAGAGATGTTGTAGAGAGAGAGAGCTCCAAGCTCCCAAGAGAGGAAAATTTAAGGGATAATAGAAAATATGATTATTTTAATATAATACTGGCATGGTATAGCTCCAATATTTTAATATAATACTGGCATGGTATAGCTCCAATATTTTTTTACAAAAGACTAAGGGTCTATTTATAGGTGAGGGAGGTCACTAACCAAGTCCAACTGGGTTCTAGAATTTTCCAGGTTCAGTTTGGACAAGATTTGGACCAGTTTGGCTCCCTTTTTGATTTGGTTTGATCCAGGAGAGAGGAGAGATAAAAATATCATAAATTTTTGAATTAAAACACACATGTGAAATAGGCGCCTACCTCAAGAGTCCCCTATCCTTACCAAGGTGTCAAAAATACATCATTATTCCAAAATAGTAATATCTCATAATTTTTAGCTAATAAACCTTGTACTCAGTCAACTCTTCATCTTATATGAAAATTTACTCATTTTTGGGTATTTTCTTTTATTCTTTGGATTTTTCTCATCCCAACACTTGGATTAATCCAATTGGCCCATTGGAACCTTAATTGGACCATGTAGACCCTTAGGCTAAGGTCCCTTATACCATTTTCAATTAATTCCTAATGCACATTGGAAAGTTCATTTTGAACTTCTGTTTCAGGGGAATCCATTTTAGACACTAGGAGGATTTTTATATCCAAAGATATCTAAAGTTTGGATTATATCTCTCTAGGCCAAAATAGGGAAACAAGATCATTCTCTTATTTCAGAGAGGGGAATAATTTCAAGAATAGAAGGGGAGGTTCTTACACCTTTACATCGCCTTTAGGATGGATAATTGCAAGCCTATTTCTTCACTGATGGACTCAAATACAAAACTTACAATTATACTGATCAGGTTGATGCCTCCTTATGTCGGAATCTCATTGGTTCATTGATTTGGTTTGCTGAACAACAGATTGGACTTATGTTTTCCAATGGGACTGTTGAGCTAATTCATGATGTACACACCTTTGAAGACTCATTGGGATGCAGGACTACGGATCTTGTGATATCTATAGGGTACAAAGGATCGTGGACTCTTCTATGACACTGGAGGTGGAACGAAGGACCAAGTCATACTTTGAGGTTGGAGTGCCTCTAATTGGGGAGGAGATCCAAACACCAAGAGATTTACATCAGGCTACAGATTTACCTTTCGCTTAGGAGCTATTTATTGGAGCAGCAAGAGAAACCCAACTATTGCCTGTCTTCCACAGAGGTAAAGTATCGGGCTGCTTGTGGTGCTACTTACAAGGTGGTGTGGTTGCGGAGGTTACTTGGTGAGATTGGGTTTCCATAGAAGGAATCCACAATCATCCGAGTCATTTTGTTCGTGAGAAGATTTTGGCTAATGACATCTTACTAGAGTTTTGTTTGACAAAGGACAATGCAACGGACCTCTTCCGTAGTCTCTATCTTAGGCGATGCTTCGTCAGCACTCTAGCTCACTGGGGGTAGTTCCATCCAAGAGTGTGCTTGGGAACCTAAGTCCTCCACACTTCACCACAACACTGTCGTCACTTTCGGTGTCCTCCAATGGCTCTGATTGCCAGTGCCCTTCGATTGCTCCGATTGCAAGTGCCCTCCGATTGCTCCGACCACTGGTGCCCTCTGAATGCTCCAACCACTGTCACCTCTGACCGCCAATGCCCTCCAATGGCTCCGACCACTATCACCATCGTGCCCTCTGACACCTCCGACACCGTACTCACTGCCTCGGTGCCCTCCACCTGCCGTCACCGCCAGTGCCCTCCGACATCTCTGATATGCATAGCCACCTCCGATGGCACTCATGGAGGCAACACCCCTCTCCCTTTCCCAAGGCAGGGAGAGATCCTCTTGAGTGCCACCCGGGGAGGAGGACACCCAAGGAGGAGATAATGCGAGCACTCTCTCGGCAGCAGGATAAACAGTCTACACTCTCATCACAGACGAGGACACTCCCTCATGTATCACATTCATTGTAGCACATTCTCTATGAGAGCATAGTCTTTCTTGTATCATTCCTTTCTGTATCTTGATATACAATGTTACACTCTTGTGGTGTTGGGTCTATCTCTCTGTGTGAGTGTTAAAGAGAATGTGGGGAAGAGGGACATTAGGGAAAATGTGGACTCATTTGTAGGCCCTCTAAGAAATGCCAAGTCATCATTCTATTACGAAAAGGGGGATCATGGATAACTCTATCCATAGTACCTCAAAACTATATCATATAAGATATCATTGGAAAGATCTTGATGAGAGGATTCTAACGCACCAACCTCCAACAAATTTGGAGTTTTTATGCTCAAGTTATGGCCTCCCCACTGAAAAGTAACTTCAAAAGTTACGTAAACGGAAGCCTCACCCTCATTGGTCCTTGTGGAATATTCCCTAAAATCTCAAAGAGCTTAAAAGTTATGCTCAAGTTATGGCCTCCCCACCGAAAAGTAACCTCAAAAGTTACGTAAACGGAAGCCTCACCCTCATTGGTCCTTGTGGAATATTCCCTAAAATCTCAAAGAGCTTAAAAGGCCTAAAAGTGAGTCCAAATTTTCCCTAATGGAGCTTCAAACCCTAGCAAGCAAACACGCACACACAAGACAGAGATGGATAGCTCAATTTTCTTCTATCTTCATCTTCTCTACTAAACCAACATAACTTAAAGATAAGAGTACACACTATATGGGTTAGTACTCAACTACTACAACATACAAGGGTCGGTCCATAATGTGAACCCAACTAAATGAGCTGGCGCTATAACTATGCCAGTCTCTAGTAATCCAAAATGGCTATCACACAGCCTATCATCCCACTGGGCGCATATCACCCATAATCTCACCAACCATGCCAATGGTGTAGATGCGGAAGCTATCACCCAGGCGGGTCATTAATGTCCGCTCGTAGCACCAGTTGAGCTCAATATCTCAACAAGTGTGTGAGCGAGGTGAGTGGTCAATGGTGGGTGTGGTGTGAGTCAATTCTTCTTCTCTACTCAACCAATATAACTTAAAGATAAGAGTACACACTATATGGGTTAGTACTCAACTACTACAACATACAAGGGTCGGTCCATAATATGAACCCAACTAAATGAGCTGGCGCTATAACTATGCCAGTCTCTAGTAATCCAAAATGGCTATCACACAACCTATCATTCCACTAGGCGCATATCACCCATAATCTCACCAACCATGCCAATGGTGTAGATGCGAAAGCTATCATCCAGGCGGGTCATCAATGTCCGCCTGTAGCACTAGTTGAGCTCAATATCTCAACAAGTGTGTGAGCGAGGTGAGTGAGCAGGGATTTCATATTCACGTGATCACAGTCTTTTTTCTTGTGATCACAGCTATTGTTCACAAATCTCAATGTTCACAAAATTCACAGTTCTCAAATCCTAGAGGGTGGGATGACCTGGTAACCCACAATTGGCCCGCCGGGCTACAAGTCTGGACCGCCGGGCCCGCCGGGCGCGCAGAAGCCCGCCGGGCCCGACTCCCGGCCCGGCGGGCTATATTGTGGTATAAAAGAGTGGTCCAGGGGGTCACTGTTCACAGAATCTTCCTTGTACTTGGTGTCAGTGGTGCTAGTGTGATCTATTTGAGGTAATTTTTAAGTTGAAAGTGTTGGTGTCATTTAATTTTTTGCATATGCTTAAGTTTAAGGTTGTTTGTGATGCATGTGCATGTGTCGTTAAATGTTAAGAGGCCCGCTGCAGATGGCCGAGCGATTGGCTAGGTCTGCTGATGTGCACTCTTAATATTTAACTTATGTAGAAGTTTTCGTTGTGGCACGGTATCTGCAAATGGTCGGTTTACTGACTAGGTTTGCAGTTACCAAGTTACAATGCGGCTTTGTTTTTGTTAAATGCTTTGAGAGCCCGCTGCAGATGGCCGGTTTACTGGCTAGGTCTGCTGATGTGCGCTCGTAGCATTTGACATGTGTGATGCTTTGCTACTTAGTACGATATCTGCAGATGGTCGGTTTACTGACTAGGTCTGCTGACACCAAGCTATGTGGTGAAGTTTGTTTTTGTTATTTGGTTTGATAGTCATCTGCAGATGGTCGGTATACTGACTAGGTCTGCTGACGATGTGTCAAAGCATTTAACTTGTGCCATAGTTTTCATCTTAATGCGATATCTGCAGATGGTCGGTATACTGACTAGGTCTGCTGACGTCAAGTTAAGTCGTAAACTTGTGTTTTGTGTTTGTTTTTGACGATGACTGTGATTATTTAGTTTGCATGACATGAGTCATAAGTGTGTTGGATGTAGAAATCTCTTAGTTAGCTTACAAATAGCATTTTTTGTGGTTATAAATGTTGCAACTATTTGTCAATTATATTGTGCAGATTGATGGCGACGCTTACTCCTGAAATCAAGAAATCAATTCGTATCAAACTCGTTACCCTCATTAGTTGCTTGTCACCTAATCACATCGAGGGTATTGTGTCTGATAGGAATCGATTTGAGCAAATATTAGGTGAGGTTGTCCTCTCTCTCTCTCTCTCTCTCTCTCTCTCGCACACACACAAACACATGCACACAGATTACTTTGGAGTGTGTCAAAACTAACATGATTTCGTATTCTAAGTTTAACATGACATGACTAAAAACCATACTCTCTAAATTGACACTAACATGTTTGATATCCAGTTGTTGCAAGACGGATTACATTGGAGTGTGTCAAAACTAACATGATTTCGTATTCTAAGTTTAACATGACATGACTAAAAACCATTCTCTCTAAAATGTTCACCAACATGTTTGATATCCAGTTGTTGCAAGACGGTTTACATTGGAGTGTGTCAAAACTAACATGATTTCGTATTCTAAGTTTAATTTGACATGACTAAAAACCATACTCTCTAAATTGATCACCAACATGTTTGATATCCAGTTGTTGCAAGACGGATTACATTGGAGTGTGTCAAAACTAACATGATTTCGTATTCTAAGTTTAACATGACAAGACTAAAAACCATTCTCTCTAAAATGTTCACCAACATGTTTGATATCCAGTTGTTGCAAGACAGATTACATTGGAGTGTGTCAAAACTAACATGATTTCGTATTCTAAGTTTAACATGACAAGACTAAAAACCATTCTCTCTAAATTGATCACCAACATGTTTGATATCCAGTTGTTGCAAGACGGATTACATTGGAGTGTGTCAAAACTAACATGATTTCGTATTCTAAGTTTAACATGACAAGACTAAAAACCATTCTCTCTAAAATGTTCACCAACATGTTTGATATCCAGTTGTTGCAAGACGGATTACATTGGAGTGTGTCAACTAACATGATTACATCAAACGTGACGAGCGTCTGCGGGTGGCTTTACTAACACCAAAATCGGGTTGCAAGTTTTCTTCTATCTCTTCAATAAAGCACAAGTTATCGCTCGTATGTGGGACATTAGGCTCTACATCTCCATTCTCTTCTGCATCATACTCATACTGAGTAATGTCATATGTCCACTTAGGCATCTCTTCGTTGTAATCATCTGACTCAATTGACTTCACCAATTTATCATTACAATACATATACACCAACTTCTCAGCTCTATCACTCAATAAACGATTTCTGCTAATAGAATGCACATACTTGTAACTGCTCCAATTACGTTCAGAACTAGAATTTGAAGCACATTGCGCAAGCACTCTCACAGCTAAGCGTCGCAAAGTTGGAACACTTCCCTCATTCAACATCCACCATTTCCAAGCAGGCTGTTCCTTAGCAAGCTTTTGCACAAACTCCAAGGCAAATCTACCTTCTTTCAATTTATACTTGGTTAGCTCAATTACCGCTGTTGCTTGCTCATCTGAACCTTCATAAAATCGCTCCACAACATCATAGAAATCATCGATTACCTCCTCATCTAGGGCATTCACGTCCATATGCCAGTATTCTGGGTCAAGACAATATGCAACACTATGCAATGGACTATGTGCTCCTACCCACCGAGCGCTTACATACTTGGCCAAGATATTTCTCCTTGCTCTGGTGAATGGAGGACTCCAATGCTTGACAACAGTTTTAGTGGGCTCCTCTGGGTTTGCGAGGCTTTCTTGAATGGACCACCACGCCATCCAAACCTTCCCGATATTTGGCAATCTAGAATCCAACTGGCGCAAAGCAAGCATAACTGGCATCATAACATGATAACAATCTGCTGCTTCCTCCCATAAACTACGATCCGATATCAAAGATCGCATGTACCTCACCTTTTCTTTAACCTTTTCGGACTGGTCAACCTCCCACTCAGAGAAGCCAGCACACACAAAGGTTTCCATCACTGCATTCCTATTTCTTAGGAGAGATTGAAGCATATAAAAATTAGTGCAAAATCTGGTTTCACAAGGCAACTTTAGCATAGTTTCCATGCGTTGACGATACATATCTAAAACACGTTGCCGTTTGAGCACAAATTTGACAATCTTACTTGCACTATCGATAATCTCCTTGAACCACTCTGTATCAGCATTTTTGTACCAATCTTGTAACACCAAGTTAAGGCTATGAGTGTTACAACCAAATGTATAGATATTGGAAAATCGAGATTCCAACATATGACCTGCTGCTCGACAATTAGCTGCATTATCCATAATCACTTGAAGTACATTTTCAGACCCAACTTGGTCGATAGCATCACCAATGATATCGGCGATAAATTGACCAGATTTAACTTCCCCGGAGGTATCAACAGCTTTGATAAAGCATTCCCCACGAGGACATACCAACATTACATTTATCAATGGACGTCTTTGGGCATTCGACCAACCATCACTGACAATTGTGCATCCAGACTGATTTGTGGTGTCAATTATGAGTCTTTGAACGCTTTCCCGTGTGTTGTCATAGCACTTGTCAAGTAATTGATTTCGCATGTGGTGATAAGTTGGTGGACAAAACCCAGGTCCATATTCTCCAATCTTCTTCCAAGCCATCTTCCATGAATCTTTCGTGACCATAGACAATGAAGAACCAGTAAAGAAGATCGCTTTCGCTAATGCAAGTTGAGCATCCTCTAAAGCAGTGGCACGAAAGCTGTCAACTAGATTAGTTTGTCTGGTACGAAACATACCCACCTGAAACTCAGGAGATGCATCCATCGGTATTGAGACATCTGGACCTTGGGTGTCATTTTGGCAAGTAGTATGTGTTGGAGTCACTCCTTGGTTGGAGATCCCTCCACTTGATGCTGCCAAATTCGGCGATTGGTGATTTCTTGCACAGAGATTGGGCCTCTTGTTTTGTGATACTTGTTTACTTATCAAAGCTCTAAGGCGCTTTGCAGCATCATCAGCTCCTGCACCCTTGCATTTACCTCCGGGATTTTTTGTGTTAGTGCCAAGCAAATGCTCCCTTATTCTGGGAGCACCCCCAGATTTTACCAAGCCACAAAAATTACACTTCCATTCGACAAATCTAGAAAGATTGGAAGCAAATTGCCATTCAGGTCCCGGTGATTTTCCTCCGCTCCTCCTCTTGCCACTTTGAGACGCAACATTCAAAGTTTGTGCTGTCATATCTCGTTGCAAGGAAACTCCACTAGTTTCTAATTGTCTGTTGCTTCGTTGGGTTGATGTGCCGCAATTAGAAGCAACCATTGTAACACCTAAACAACAATCATGCAAGATTTGAGATCCAAAACAGCCTGAGTAAAACCAAAATATGCAATTATAAAGTCTAAAACCCACTTCTTGCCAATGCAACCGAACGTTTGGTGAGATGCATTTGAGGCAATCCATCCCTAAATAGAGATGATGTCCCGAACATCTCACCACCTATATCCTCCTCTAGAGAAGCTCCTACCCAGACCAAATGGCACTCGAGTAGACCACCCAAGAGGAGGTAATTGCTAGTCGACCTAAAGAAATCAAACGTTTGGTGAGATGCATTTGAGGCAATCCATCCCTAAATAGAGATGATGTCCCGAACATCTCACCACCTATATCCTCCTCTAGAGAAGCTTCTACCCAGACCAAATGGCACTCGAGTAGACCACCCAAGAGGAGGTATTGCTAGTCGACCTAAAGAAACCAAACGTTTGGTGAGATGCATTTGAGGCAATCCATCCCTAGATAGAGATGATGTCCCGAACATCTCACCACCTATACCCTCCTCTAGGGAAGCTCCTACCCAGACCAATTGGCACTCGAGTAGACCACCCAAGAGGAGACATTGCTAGTCCACGTAACAAATACGATAAACCATTTACAGTCAAAATCTTATAAAATACAAAATATTATTAACAAGCTTCAAACAAAAATCCAGAATATTTATACTCACCTCTTGTGTCTTTTAGCCTGAGGTGAGCCACCCAAGTACGTTGGTAAAGTACATTTGGAAGTGAGGGGAAACCCTTTATATAGGTCTCTCCAAAACGGCGAAATTTTTGGCGCAAAAAAAGGCCCGCCGGGCTAGATAAGCAGCCCGCCGGGCTAAATAGTGGCCCGCTGGGCCAAGCTAGTAGCTCGCCGGGAAAACCGGGATAGCAAGTTTCTCCCGGTTGTGTGAATATCTATGATATTAACAAGTGTGTGAGAGTGTTATTAACTAGTGTTATTACCACTTCGCGGTTAACGTGATCACGTGAATGAAATCCCTGTGAGTGAGTGGTCAATGGTGGGTGTGGTGTGAGTGAGAGGCCTTTAGGGATACTGCGATGTTAGGTGGTGGTTGGACAGAACGGTAGACACTGTAGAGCATAGGTCTTGCATGTCTAGCCAGTGAGGTCGACACATCCTTGGCGAGTATACTTCCCTGAGAGGATTTTCCCTGAGAGGATCCACTCTCCCTTATCCCCAACCCTATTGTTTGTGTTGGTAGTCCTCGAGTCCTAGCAAGGATCAGCGGAGTCATCCAAAATAGCTAAGACAAAATTTGGCGATCTTCACGGTGGGACTCTCCTAGAGGTCAAGGATAGTCTCAAAATTTTTCTTTATCTTTTTGGGTAATTTCTTATCGTGGTGGTGAGAGGAGTGTTGTGCATGCCCCCAAAGACTAGAGCTTCTGGAGGTGATTCACCCCTTCATTCTCCTCTTCAAACTAGTTGTCGTAGGGTTCTTTCTCATTCCCTTACTCTTCCTTCAGCATCTTCCTCTTCTAACCCTATGGCAGCTCCAGGGCCAAAGCCATTGGCTACTGTCCTTAACCACGTGAAAGTTAAGCTACCAACCTTCAAAGGTACCATCACTGAAGATACAAAAGACCATGTGCGGCGGTTCCTCACTATGTGTTACTCAAGAGGTCTCAACTGAGATGATGCACACTTGGTCTTATTCTCGGCAACACTGGAAGAAAGTGCCAACCAGTGGTATAGTCAATTTCTCGTCAACCATTTCCCGGACTAGGCCACCCTTAGGCTACAGTTATTGGCTACCTTTAGGCTAGGGATCTACTTCGACATCATTACTCTCAACTAACTTTCCATGAAGGCGGGGGAGTCAGTGGCCCAACTTGTCAAAAGAGTTAAAGTTTTGGTCACTCGGCTACCCCCATGATCCTGGAAACTCCATATGCTGGTGGGTGTTTTGAGCACTCCCTACTCAAATGGAGATGAAGATGAGAGAGACTTTTTCACCCTAAGCCACCCTACAAGACTTCCAAGACAGAGCTACACGACTGGAGAATGCTTGCCTCATGGGCAGAGTGCAGTAGCTCTTGGTCTCCACTTATCCCCAGCATGTCTTTGGCTCCTCCAAACAACTGTTCCTTTAGTCCTGATGGTAGCTTCTACATCCGCTTCCATGGAGCTAGCCAAGCTCAAGAAGGAGCTTAAAGATTTCAAAAGGTCACAACAAGAGGACGCAGCCATTAGCAGCGCCGCTCAGGAAGGAGATCGAGTAGCTCAAGGTCAAAGATCCCAAGATGAGTCCATGGTGCCTAGTATATAGCTCACAAGGCCATCTTCCAAATGATTGTCCCACCAGGAAATATTGCTCATTTTGCTCAAAGGTGGGCCATGAGGACAAGGAGTGCTACTGCCTTAAGGGACTTTGCCTTATGCAACAACAACTTAAGCAAGGTGCCACTCCACTTAATTCCTTCATCGGAAGACTACATGGTGACCCCAACCAGTAGTGCTTCAACGTCTGCCTAGACCCCTAACCACCAACCAAACCCAACACCCTTCTTGAACCCTCAATCAGGTGGAGTAGCTACCCCCCAATCCCAAGCTTATATTAATCATGTCCCCATAGGTCCCTCCTACTTAGCTACCCCACATACCCTTCCCTCCCCCATGGGTACTTTTGTACAAACCCCTCCACTGCCCCAGGCCACATCATTTCAGCATGGAGCTCAAGTAGCCATGGTAGCATACACCAATACCCCTCATCCTCGAGCAACCCTAACATACAACCCCCTGCCTATGCAAATCCCATATCAAGCAAGCACTCTCCCAACCTATCAACAGTACCTCCCACCCGTGCTGGTCCTACAAACACACCAAGTCTATCAAAACCCACCCCTGGTGGTCTATGTGGCAACCCCTCCAGTACCTCCAGCCTAACCAAAGGTTCGCCAATCGCAATCCTCCTAACAACCCCACCCGACCTCTTATATGATATCGTTTTGGGGGGGAGCAGACACATGCAAGCTCAATGCATCGTAGTAGAGGGCTCGCCCCCATGCCTCCATTGCTCGGAGAGCCGAGAGACCAGTACACCAAGGATTGTCCTAGAACCCCATTGGTTAACATGGTGGAAGTAGTGGTTCCATCTCCCAAGGTTGACACTCCAATAGTGGCAATGGTGCCACCTCCCACTGCTGGCACTCCAATAGTGGCGGTTGTCACCCGGTCCCAAACAAGGAGCCCCAAAGACACCAACTCCTCCTCTTGATGGTGCAATTTACCCATCCATGGTGGAACAAGCTTATAAGCAGGTTGTGGAGGAGTTCACTCAAACACCACCCATGGAGAAGGAAGTGGCACCTACCTTGGTCATTCCCCCAGCCACCACACCTTCAAAGGCGGATAAGGAGGAGTCTACCGAACCCAAGGTTAGTAATTTAAGTTGGGAGGAAAAGTTGGCAGGAGCAAAGGTGGAAATCACCCTTCCTCAATTATATGGTTTAAGCTAGGAAATAGGAGAAAATTGATAGGCTTGGTCTAGCATTGGATGGATTTGAAGTCAACTAGGGGTGAAGCCACATCTAGTAGTAGTGGGACGGCCCAGGAGGCAGCAAGCAAGGGTATGCCTCACTGTCCCCAGGAGTGGCCGATCACTAAAGCCCAATGAAATAAAAATAAATCCTTCATGCATCTTTCTATGCATAAAAATCAATTGAATGAGAATAACACTTTTGAAATCATCATCAAAAATGGGCGCACCAAACAATAGATGCTAATGTGTAAGATTCCTCCCTCCAGCTTTTGAGATGTAAAGGTGTAAGAACCTACCCTTCTGTTCTTGTAATTATTCCCCTCTCTGAAATAGAAGAAAGATCTTGTTTTACCCTGTTTTGGCCTTGAGAGAGAAAATGTCTAGAGAGAGGTAATTCAAAATTGAGATATTTTTGCATACAAAAATTCTCCTAGTGTCTAAAATGGATGCCCTTGAAACAAAAGTTCAAAACGAACTTTCCAATGTGCATTGGGAATTAATTGAAAATGGTATAAGGGACCTTAGCCTAGGGCTCTACATTTTCAGAAATTTTTAGATTATGGGTCCAATTAAGGTTCCAATGGGCCAATAGGATTAATCTAAGTGTTGGGATGAGATAAATCCAAAGAACAAAAGAAAATACCCAAAAATGAGTAAATGCTCACATAAGATGAAGAGTTGACTGAGTATAAGGTTTATTAGTTAAAAATTAGGAGATATTAGTTAAAAAATGAGATATTTTGGAGAAATGATGTATTTTTGACACCTTGGTAAGGAGGGGGAGACCTTTGAGGTAGGCGCCTTTTTCACATGTGTGGTTGGGTCTTTTAATTCAAAAAATGTGATATTTTTATCTCTCCTCTCTCCTGGAACAAACTAGATAAAAAAGGGAGCCAAATTATCCAAATTGAGTCAAACTGAAGCTGGAAAATTCTGGAACCCATTTAGACTTGGTTAGTGGCCTTCCTCACCTATAAATAGACCCTCATTCCTTTGTAGTTTCATATTGGAGCTATACCATGCCAGTATTATCTTAAAATAATCATATTTCTATTATCCCTTAAATTTTTCTCTCTTGGGAGGAGGAGCTTGGAGCTTTTCTCTCTCTTCAACAACTCTTGGAGTCTCTCCTCTCTTCTTGCTAACCAATTGATTGGTTGAGGGATTCACTGCTAATAAAGAATCAAGCCAAACTTGGAGGTAAAATTGACTTATATGGTTTTTTTAAATTTTCTCAATGACTTTCTTCTTCTCAACCCCTCTCAAGCTTGAGAAGCTTTCAAAATGCTAGTTTTTATTCAAATCAAGATTTCCCTAAGATTCTTAATGTTTAATTAGCATTTAGTTAATATTTATGCTTATTTGTAATGCTTTCTTTAAATGAATCTCTCTCTCTAAAAGAGTAGCCATCTTTATGGCTAAATCTCTTGGAAAAGGATGCTTCTCAATGATAGTCTTTTAGTTCAAATCTAAACTCTAGGCTCGATGTGCTAGAGGATGATTTTGGATTAGTGAAAATAATGGTTATTTCTTTTTAGAATGTTTATGAGTAGATAAGAATCACTTTAACTCATTCTAAATGAGAAAAGGATTATACTAGTAAATTGGGAAAAGAGGAATGTCTAAATTAGCTTAATCTAGTGGAGTAATCATAATTATGTTTATAATTATGGTTAAAATTATGAATTGAATACATAGTTTGATTTTAAGCTTAAAAGAAGAACTTCTATCATATTTTCATTCCAGGTTTTTATTCTTTTAGAAAAAAATTGAGAATTATTAGTAAATAGCAGCGAAGCTATGGCAAAATTTTTCCCAAAATACATATCTTATTTTTATGCATAATGCTAAAAGAGGACTTCCTACCATATTCTAGGATTAGACATCCTATGCAAAAAGAATGATTTTCATCATATTCATGGAAAATATATTTTTAGTATTTATGGATAAATATTTAATTAAGAGAAAAGAGAAATTTTTGGTAAATTT
This sequence comes from Cibotium barometz, assembly GCF_041138505.1. Lineage (NCBI taxonomy): Eukaryota > Viridiplantae > Streptophyta > Polypodiopsida > Cyatheales > Cibotiaceae > Cibotium > Cibotium barometz. The sequence goes on from NC_141064.1 coordinate 35,352,478, forward strand.
ATTTTTATGCAAAAAGAGGAATTCCCATGATATTCGAGATCCAAACAATTAAATGTTAAAAGAGGAATTTTTGGGCATAATTCAAATTATGAGTATTTATCAAAAGTGAAATTTTGAGTATTATCATTTTTATTGAGAAATATGGGTAGAATTGATTTTTGTAAATCCCATGAATCTTTTATTTAAAAGAAGAATATTGAATGTATATTATTTGAGAACTTTGAGAAAGAATGTGAAAATATCCATTGAGAAAACTTGTATAATTCTTATTCAGAAGAAAAGGGAATCTGGAATCCCTGGGAGGATCGAGGATCCAATAAGTAAACGGAAATTTAGAATTAGTTCTCATTAATGAAGCTTAAGGAATGAAAATAAAATACGTAAATGCTATTTCTGAGTTTTTACTATTCAATTCTAATAAGGTTTATTTTCTCTTTTTAAACGTGCAACAACACTCTGATACTTAGATTTAATGGGATCGAGAAAAAAGTTACCTTTAACTAAGTCAAGCAATTGGCAGAAACTTAGAAAAGTTCTATCAGTATTGAAAATAGAGCATCCGTACTCGATGATGTGAATGTGATAAGATGTGAGTAGATGTGATGAGATGTGATGTGAATGGATGTGATGGGATGAAAATGGATGTGAATGTGGATGTGGATGTGGATGTGAATGTGATAAGATGTGATGTGATGTGATGTGATTGGATGTGATGGGATGTAAATGGATGTGGATGTGAATGTGACGAGATGTGATGATATGTTTATGGGTGTGATGAGATGTGAATGAATGGATGGATGTGAATGAATGGATGTGGATAAGATGTAAATGGATGTGGATGTGAATGTGACGAGATGTGATGATATGTGAATGGGTGTGATGAGATGTGAATGAATGGATGGATGTGAATGAATGGATGTGGATGAGAATGTGGTGAGATGTGATGGGATGTAAATGGATGTGGATGTGAATGTGACGAGATGTGATGGTATGTGAATGGCTGTGACAAGATGTGAATGAATGTGATGTGATGTGAATGGATGGATGAGATGTAATGTGGATGAATGTGATGTGAATGGTTGTGTGTGGATGTGGGTAGATGTGAATGAATGTGATGTGATGTGATGAGTTGTAAATGGATGTGAATGTGATGTAAATAGATGTGAATGCGATGTCGATGGATGTGATGTGATGAGATGTGGATCTGAATGAATATAAATGGATGTGATGTGATGTGAATAGCTGGATGAGATGTAATGTAAATAAATGTGATGTGGATCTGGGTAGATATGAATGGATGAGATGTGATGTGGACAGATGTGATGTGATATGATGTGGATAGATGTGATGTGATGTGATGTGGACCTGGATAGATGTGAATGGATGAGATGTGATTTGGATGTATGTGACGTGATGTAATGAGGATAGATATGGATAGATGTGATGAGATGTAATATGATGTGATTGGGTGAGAAGGGATGAAGGACGATGTAATGAGGATAGATATGGATAGATGTGATGAGATGTAATATGATGTGATTGGATGAGAATGGATGAAGGACGATGTAATGAGGATAGATATGGATAGATGTGATGAGATGTAATATGATGTGATTGGATGAGAATGGATGAAGGACGATGGGAATAGATATGACTGGATGTGGAATAAGTAGCGTGAATTAATAATGAGAAATGATGTGGAACCATGTGGAAAGATGAGAGTTTGTTTAGAAACTATATTTATGAAACCTGTTTTTAAATAACTATTTTATGTCAAGAATGTTGGGGAAGCATTTTGACCATCTTGTGAATGAGGTCGTGGAGACCTAAGTGATAAAGTTGCAACAGCTCACGGAGAGTCAATGGAGAACGTCTCGCGTAGCAAGGTCGGCTGAGGTCTTGACCAGCCTTGGTTCGATTTAAATGGTGAGCTTCCGATTCGGTGGATGCGGGACCAAGGAAGCGGCCTATGAGTGAAGCGCTAGGTGACCTGCGAAGGAGCCTAGAGGTGTTGACCATATGGTGCTCGGGCTCTGGCTTGGGCTCTGAGTCGCCTCCGAAGATACCCACGCGTGTGCATCGGGGAAGAAAATGGAACAAGGAGTTAGAGTTATTTTTTGAATTCGGGCATGGATCTGGTTGATTGGCATTGCTGGTCCTCCAACGGATGAGTCCATGGCTCTTTTATATGTATCTATTGGTTGATCTTGCTAATCTTCAATGGAGAGTCCATCTGGATTTTCTTATGTGATTATATTTCCGGGTACTATGAGCTAGCAACTATTGAAAAGGCCCCTGAGTGAACATGTGGTGAGCGTTCTGGTTACCAATGATGCCATAGGTACATCGATGAAGAAATGATTGTTTGCAAATTGGAATTCAAGCTAGATATTTTGGAGGATTATGATCAGTGATACTATTGTTTCATTAAAAGATTGTTTTAAAGACAATTGAATCTGTGAAACAAGCAATTTCATATTGGATGTGTAAGTGGTGTGACTATCTTGAAGTTTGCTTGAAGTGCCGGCTAGGGGACCTGAGAACTCTTTTCCCCAGTAAAACCGGGGCAAAACCTAACCAAATTTCTAAATGGATCCTATCACTACAGTGGTTGGCGGTTGGCTAACCGATGGGATTGGATGGGGTTAAGCTGGACTGATGGATCCCTAAAATGAGACTCAATTCTGTTTTGTTACGATAGTTGAAGTAAAATCTCGGATAACCCTTGTTCTATGGAAAAGAATCAACGGTTGTGCCTCTTGAGATGAGGAAAAAAGCATTGGTCTCTATGATCCAAGTGCAAGTCTTTTCCTTGATCTGACCATGTGACTTACAGGTTTGGTCGGTTCAGTTTGGTTAGTTAAGGCTCTTAACTATGTTAGAATAGATTTTTCCTGGTGGAATTGCCTATGATTGCTGGGCGAGGAAAGTTTTTTGAATTCGGTTTTGGAAGAACCGAGGGATTAGTCTCTTGTCCAGATATCCGTGGGAGAGACCCCGAGTGGGAGACTTTGCCCTACAACATAAGAAGTGCTACTTCCGTGTGCTAGCACCCCTGAATTTATTGCGCTGAGGAGGCAGGGATCTTTCAGCTACTAGTATCAGAGCGAATTGACTAAAGTGGAACAAACTGAGAAGCCAGAAATGTCAAAAATTTATGTACCAATAAAAGATTGTAATTGTGTGATGAAATTCATACAAATTGATATATTCAGAATGTAGATTCCTAAATTGGAAATTGGGTCTTTAGATGGAAGTACCGCAATTGTGTGGAATCCCTGACTTTCTTGAGGCCTAGATATGATGGTATTTACCTTATAGTTCCAAGGACCGTGATTACCCGTATATACTGTGGGTATAACTGCAGCTCTTTACTAGCAATATATATGATTACCCGTATATACTGTGGGTATAACTGCAGCTCTTTACTGGCAATATATAAAAGTAAATCTAAGACCTTGAAGTTATAAACAAAAATGCTATCCAGATGATGAATTCAAATGCTGCTTGATATGATTTTAGAATTCTGACTGAGAAGTGATGAATTGATTTGGATTCTGATTAAAAGATGATGATTTTTGAATTCTAGTTGAAAGAAGATAAGTTGAACAAAGCCACAATGAGGATGAATGGGGAGAATCCCAATGATGATGTTAGTTACTGGAAGACGATTATGACTTTCAGCAGATCACTATGAGATTAGTGGATTGTGCTGATAGATTGTTGTTGTTTGACCTTTGACCCAGTGGATCTAATTAAGGAATGACAATTTGAGAACCTGCATAACTAAAATTCTCATGGGGGAAATTCGAGATGGAATTTCTGGTCTGATGGACCATTATTGTGTTAAGAATATGAATGAATTATTCTCTGGTAATGAGTTCTGTATGTTCTCCTTGTAGAAGGGATCTTTATCCCAGGATTCTATGGGGGGTTGACCAAACTATAACGAACCCCAGAATCAGTTGGATCTAAAGTCGGATTTGAATTATAAATAAAGTAGTCTTTCACCTGAGCATCTTGGTTAATTTGGAAAAAAGGGACTTAACAAGAATTTTCATATTGATAGGATCATGGATTGAGGTCATCATGGTGGGAATGTTAACCCCCAACTCGATGAGGAAGAGCTCGACCCGGATGTTCGTAAAATTCTTCATAGATCGCAGCTTGGACCTTTCAAGGGTGAAGGGAAAAACTTGGGTAAAGCTGTGGAGAAGTGGATTGAAGCAATGGAAGAATACTTCGATGTCATTAGGTACAACAAGAAGAGTAAAATGGCTCTTGCAAGGTTGAAGATGGTAGAAACAGCCAAAGTGGCATGGAGAAACCACTACTGTCTGGATTGGAACACCTAGACATGGAATGATCTCAAGATTACCTTAGCCTAAGGTTCTACATTTTTAGAAATTTTTGGATTATGGTCCAATTAAGGTTCCAATGGGCCAATAGGATTAATCCAAGTGTTGGGATGAGATAAATCCAAAGAACAAAAGAAAATACCCAGAAATGAGTAAATGCTCAACTGTCGGAGAGGTGGGCCGGAGAAGAGCGATGCTGGCAGAGAAGAGGGACACTCCCGAGGATGAAGTCAAACTCTAGGTGTGGGCCCTATAGCTCGCTGGGTGCTCCTCCATGAACGATGGCTAGGGCGGAGACATTGACTCTGCTCTGCAAGGGTGGGGTGCGGGAGGCAAATGAGAGCACGGGAGAAGGGTGGGCTAGGAAAGAGCGAGAGAGTGGTGGTTGCTTGATGATTGAAAAAGAAGAGAGAGGGTCGATGAATATGAGAGAAAAACAATTAATAATAAGAATAAAATAAAAGAAAAAATGTAAAATAACCAAGAGGGTGAGAGAGAAAAGAGTTGGGAAGGCGGGTTTTTTTTTTTGGTTTGTCTTTTAGGTTGGGATAAATGCTAAGAAGAAGGGGAGGGGTATAGCTTGGCTCGATAGACAGATTGGTTGAAGTTTAGGTGCCCCTTGCCTGTTTGGCCTTGAGAAATTGGCCGATGGAAAGAAATGATGGTGAACAGTGGGAAAGGAACTCTAGGCCAAGTGTGGTCTGTGCCTGAGAGCCACAAGCTGAGCTCTCTGTGTTGCTACTGAATGCCGGTGGAGGGTGCGCACAAGAGAAGGCTAGGGGGGCTGGCAGTCCGTGAGGTGAGAGAGGGGTCCGTGATGAGGAGGGGGGTGTCGGTATTAGATTGATGCAATTATTAGCATATTATTAATATGATTGTACCTCGTATTAGTAGTTATTTTTGTTTGGATTAATTCTAAACGATGTTTTCATGATTTTCTACCATTGTTTAGCCATTCTTTTTGGACACGTTCCATACTTTTGATGGCTATAATTTGCATTCAAAGTGTGTCTCACCTTTGACACTTGTCCATGATAATTTATTTTGCACTTGTTTCCCTCATGAGAGATCAAGGATCCTCATTATGAAACTGGGAATGATGGAAAAAGGGGTTTTTGGAACCAATCTCAAACTAGAATTTACTTACTTTGGAACCTCTGTTTTTCATTCAAAGGACTGTTTTACGCCAGAATGCTAGAGGAAGCATTTGGCATCTGTTTTACTAAGAGGAGGTTCATTGGAATAGCTCGCGGGGAGTCGTCAAGGGACGTCCCTCACGGGCAAAGCCTGTCGAGGTCTTCACCAGCCTTAGTACGTTAAAATGGTGCACTTTCAGTACAATGGGCAAGGATCAACGAAGCGGTCCCTAAGTGAAGTGCTAGGACACCTAAGGAGGATCCTAGAGGGTTTTGACTAGGCGATGCACGGGCTTGCGGTTGCTAGGACACCCATGTGTATGTCAAGGAAGATTTCGGCTGCTTCTTTCTAACTCCTTTCAGTAACTTAGAAGCTTTTATTAATTGTAGACTTTGGGGCTGAATTTCTGGTTCCTTGAACTTTGTTTCCGTGAAGGTCACGGAAGGAAATGGTTCCATTGTGAAAGTGAATGTCAGCTTGATTTTTGTGAGCCAATCCATTCCAAGGATCCCATCAAAAACTCGCAAAGGTAGGACTCTGAACTGATAGTTAGTTATATTCCCATCTAGATTGAATTGAATACAATCTGTCTCATGGTGAGTGAAAAGGATCTTCCCACTGGCCAATTCAACTTGCATAGGTTTCCCTGATTTTTGAACTAAGACTAGCTTACGCAAGCATCCAGGGGAAATACGCTCCCAGGGAGTCACCATTGATAGAGCAGTCATCTTATGTCGTGCTCCTCGGCCACGCCCACCAGGATCTTGACCACGGCGTCCTCACCATCGCCAAATTAGAGCCATTATTACTCGGCATCGGAGGTGCCTACCTCGCTTCTACGACCTCTCCATTCTAGACAGTCCCATGGCGGAGATACTTGATCTAAGGAGAGGGAAAGACTTCAACTAATCAGCATACATGGATCTACTTGATATACATTTTCTAGTATTTTCTACTCAGTATCATCTCAGAGTCTTACAATTCTATTTTTATAAGTGTAAGACAATCAGTTTATTGTACTTTTTAGCCTCATTTAGTTGTTCTCTTTGATGAGACACCAACTTCAGATATACTCTCAGTTTTGGTCTCATCGGCCATTATGGCCTCTTAGAGATGTTAATATATCATTTCATTTCTCTCTCTCTCTCTCTCTCTCTCTCTATTTTCTATCTATGTTGATTGTTCTTGCATCAAGAGTTTCTATGCAGTGCTTCAGGCTGAAAGAAGACTCCTAGAGCTTCCGCATGTGACATTGGTATGATAGCTTTAGGCTGATTCTGAGGGAATGTTGCTGCCCATGTCTCACCCACCCTTATTGCATCGCGTATTGATGAAACCATCATCCTTGTCTAGATCTTTTGGTGGTGTGAAGACCGGGCAACATTGGTATCAGAGCATCAGGCTCAGCTATGCTAAGTATTGTTGGTGTCCTCCGGAGGACACATTTTGTAATACAATGGACTCGGAATTTTGGAAAATAATGATCAGAAATATTATGATTTCTATTTAAGGATTGTTTTAAAGCCAATCGAATCTGTTATAAATGGCAATTTCATATTGGGTGTGTACGTGGTATGCCTACCTTAATTTTTACATGAATCGCCACGGCTAGGGGACCTAGGAACTCTTTTCCTCAGCACCCAGGCAAAAACACAACTAAATATTTATAAAGGAATCCCACCAATACAATGGTCGGTGGGTGGTTGGCTAACCCATGGGCCGCTGGTGGACCGGAGGATTCCTGTGAAACAACTAGATACGATTAGTTACGTTAATTAAATTAAATCCTGAGAAGACCTTGTTTTGTGGGAGGGGATGAGTGGCTGTGTCTCGTAAATGAGGAAAAAAGCGGTGATTCTATGGACCAAGTGCAAGTCTCTTCTTGATCTGACCATGTGACTTCAATTTGGTCAGATCAGTTTAACTAGTTAAGACTTTGACTCGTTAGAGTAATTCCCCCGTTAGAAGATTTTCCCATGGTGGAATCACCCATGCCTTCCGGGCGAGGGGAGTTTTTCCGGGTTTGGTTTCGGAGGAACTGCTAGGCTAGCCTCTTGTCCGCCGGACATCCGCGGGGCGGGCGAGGCCCTGAGTGTGGATCCCCACCCCACGCCGCGGGAGGCCGATGCTGCTTCCCCTGTCAGAACCTCAGAGGGGGGGATCTCCCAAACTGGTATCAGAGCTTTGTTGAAAGCTAATAAGGATAAGCAAATTCTTATTAAGAATTGGTAATAATAAAAACTCAGAAAAAGCATTTTCATATTGTATTTTCATTTCATAAGCTTCATTATTAAAGAAATCTTAATCAAGGAAATTGTTTTTATAGATGGAAGTTCCATACTTATCTGGTGTTCCCAACCTCACCCAGTCACAAGACATGATTGTGTTCGCCTTCGAGCATCTCATATCTTCTGCTACAACTTAAACGAGTCGAGCAAGACTCGCACGCCATTTTAAGGATCTAAATTTTCCTGACCCAGCGGAGAGACAGCATCACAAGTGGTTTGTAGGGCAGTATGTCCACGCCTCTTGTGAACAGTGTGCAATGCTGAGGCAGAATCTCTCATTGACAATGACTCTGATGAAGCGAAGGTGATACATGGCGTTATTTTATATCATTCAACGCCTCAGAATTTCAGACTTTCATGCCAATCTACAGACTCCTTAGTCACTTTATTCTTAATAAGGGAGAAGATAGTAGCTCCCTTGACAGTAAGGAAACATTTGTATCAGGGCATGGCTATGGCCCAGTACCACCGTCTTATGCATCTCCCGAGGAGATTTTGATTTTTGGAGCCGAGCTGCTCTATGTACATATTGCAATTTTTATATAAATAAAGAAATGTTTTCTGGAGAAAAATTCCCTGTTGTATAAGTGATTGTTTATGGACGAACTGATAAAGAAAACTCTGTTACCAGACATATGTCATAGATCTCCAATAAGATCATTTTTCTTGTTTAAAAAATTATTTTTCGAACCTCTTAAGTCTTAGGATCTCGTGGATGATATCAAAATAAAAATTTAATAATATACCATTTTTGGCAGAATCATGAGACGAGGAAACCGTGGCCGTCAGCCAGACCGTCTCTCTAAAGATGAAGAGTTTTACCCCGACGTCCGTAAGGCTCTTCAGAGAACTCAGCCCAGGACCCTTCAAAGGTGAAGGGGAGAACCTGGGCGAGGCTGTGGAGAAATGGGTGGAAGCTATGGAAGAATATTTTGACATCATAGGCTATAATGAGCGAAGCAAAATGGCTCTTGCGCCAGGCTGAAAATAGTGGGAATAGCCAGGGTGGCATGGAGGAACCATTGTGACACCAACCATCTAGACAGAAATACTCAGTCCTGGAACGACCTAAAAACCTATTTGAGGAAGAGATTTTGTCCCCTCGGGTTTTTAGAAACCAAAATGAACAAATTTTTAGAACTAAAACAGGGGACCAAATCCATCGAAGAACATCACTAGGCATTCGCTCTTCGACTCAAGTATTCACCACCTCTAGATGAAGAGCAACTCATGTGGCCAGGTTCATTCAAGGAATGAATGAACCCTTAGACACACTGGTCAAGAATGCCAAGCCGGTATCCATGGCCGAAGCTATCAGAATGGCGAAGCATTTTGCCAAAGCTTTCATCGTGAAAGTCCCGCCAAAGCCAGCTCCCTCATCCTTCAAGAGATTTCAGACACTAGGAAGTTCTTCCAACCTTCCACCTCCAAAGAGACACCAAGGACCCAACTAGAATGTGGAGACGGGAAGCTTTAGGAATGAAGGAAGACCTTTCCCCCACGAAGTACATTCTCACAAACTCCGGCTCTCTCCAAAATGCAAAGGGAAGAGCTTCAAAGCGAGAACAGATGCTTCGGATGTCAGGGATTTGGTTGGGCACCAGCTCAAGGATTGCCCATCTCCTTCTGTGGGCCAAGGAAGCCAAGGTCCTAGAATTCAAAGACAGACTCCTTCGTATCAGTCCCTTGCACCAAAATCAGGGTAACTCCCCAGAAGAGTGCGAGCTCAGTCCCTATAGCCTCCATGTTGCAAAGCAGTCTCCGAACTCCCTCCTAGAATTGGAACACCAGAGAGAGAGAGTCCCGCCTCAGATTGCAGCATCCAGAGCTATCACTATTGCTTAAGAAGTGGAGGAAGAGAAAGGAAAAATCTATGCAGCAATAGAGAATTAGGGGAATAATCGTCAGTTCTCAGTCCTCCAGAATCCAGCAGAGTACCAGGGTAAGCAATTCAAGCTTTTGATTGATTCAGGCAGTACTCATTCTTTTATTTCCCCAAGATGTCTGCGTAAATTAGTCCTAAATCAAAAATTAGGGAAACCCATGCAAGTAGAATTGGCCAATGGAAAGATTCTTTTCACACACCGTGAGATTGACCTTATTCAGTTTAGCCTAGATGGGAACATAACAGAGTGCCAGTTCAAAGTCCTACCCTTGGGAACATAACAGAGTGCCAGTTCAAAGTCCTACCCTTGGGAATCTATGATGGAATCCTTGGAATTGATTGGCTCCAAAACAATCAGGCTGACATTCATTGTCACAAAGGAACCATCTCTTTCCTTGACCTTCACGGGAATAAAGATCAAGGGATTGGAATTTTCAGATCCCTAGTGCTGCAATTAGTCAAGGCTTCCAAATTATTAAAAGGGCTCAGAAAGAGGCAAGCTGTGTATGTCGTTAAAATGAATCCAATAGACATAAAATACATGCATCCTTCATCCAATTTGTATCCAAGAACTCGACTCATTTCCTAAGGAGTCTTGCTTTCCTACATCATAAGGGTAGCAATAGGGGCTAAGAATTTGTCCTGCATGATTTTCTCCTTTGCTTCACTGATCAATGGATTTGACACCACTGTAATTGCAAGCAAGGAGGCTTTTCTACTGAGCACATCTGCAACCACATTTTCTTTCCCCGGTCGATACTTAATTTCAAAATCGAATTCCTACAGGGTCTGCATCCATCTCCTTTGACGCATGTTGAGATCCCTTTGGGTGAAGATCTTCAGACTTTGATGATCTGTCCTCATCAAGGTGAGGAAACTTTGTCCCAAAAGATAATGTCCACAACTTTAGAGCATACACTACTGAGAGTAACTCCAGTCATGGACGACATTATTTCTCTCATGTGTTCTGAGTTTTTCACGACCTTCCTGCATGAGATCACCACCTAAGGCAAATCCAGTGGCATCAGTAAAGCACCTCAAAGGGTTGGTAAAATCTGGCAATTTAAGGATAGGGTTAGTTACTAAGGCTGTCTTTAGCTTGTCAAAGGCACTCTGACACATTGCAGTACAGTGAAAAAGTGTACTCTTCTTGAGAAGGTTGGTTAAAGGGGATGCTATCTGAGCATACCTAGGTATAAAGATCCTATACCATCCGGTTAACCCTAGGAATCCTCTGACTTCCTTTACTGTCTTAGGTTCTGGCCATTTTACTACTGCTTGGATCTTTGCGGGGTCTGAGCATACCTAGGTATAAAGATCCTATACCATCTGGTTAACCCTAGGAATCCTCTGACTTCCTTTACTGTCTTAGGTTCTGGCCATTTTACTACTGCTTGGATCTTTGCGGGGTCAGGAGAAATTCCATCCTTTGACACTATGAATCCCAAGTATTCCACCTGGTCAACAGAGAAAGAACACTTGCTCTTCTTTGCAAAGAGTTGGTGTTTCCTTAGGATTTCCAGGACCTTGCGCACATGATCTTCATGATCTGCAGCATTCTTTGAGTATACCAAGATATCATCAAAGAAGACAAGAACAAAATCACCCAAGTATTCTCTAAGAGTATCCTGCATACAATGATGGAATGTCACCCGGGCATTAGTCAATCCAAACGGCATGACTGTGAACTCATAATGCCCATAGCGAGTATTGAATGCTGTCTTTGGGATGCCCTGCTCTTTGATTCTAATCTGGTAGTACCCGGATTTGAACATTTGGGTCCCACTTAACCGATCGAGAAGTTCATCAATCCTAGGAATAGAATACTTATTTTTAATTGTTAATTGATTCAATCCTCTATAGTCAATATAGAATCTGAGCGTCCCATCTTTCTTCTTTTGAAAGAGAATGGGCGCACCCCAAGGTGAGATAGTGGTCTGACGAATCCCTGTTCTAACACTTGTCTTAACTGCTCCTTAAGTTCTATAGCTTCAGGTACTGGCATTTTGTATGCATGCTGAGCCACTGGCTGAGCTCCGGGGGTTAATTCAATCTCATGATCTACTTTGCGAGATGCAGGCATCTCAGTTAGCTCTTCAAGAAATACATCTGCATACTCACTTAACCACTCTGGTTCGGCTATGTATCCCAAAATGATGAGGGAATAAAGGGAAGAATTCTGAGAGAAGCCCATGATAGCCTAATAGCTGGAGATCCAGGGTTTATAAAAACCTATATGTCTGTTAAGAAAAGCTTCTTCTAGATAGGACTCAAAAAGGATGTACTTGATCATGTGCGGAAATGCTTAATGTGCCAAAGAGTCAAGGCAGAGAGAGTCAAGATGCCAGGGAAAATGTAGCCTCTAGACATTCCATAGATGAAGTGGGAATGTATCAGTATAGAATTTGTCACTAGATTACCTTTAGTACAATCAGGTTACAACTCCATTTTTGTGGTAGTTGACAGGTTAACCAAAGTTGCTCATCTGATTCCAATGAAAGAAACATACTCTGCAGTGGATGTTGCCAGAGTTTTCCTTAAAGAGATCTTTAGATTACATGGCTTACCCACCTAGGAGGATAGTAAGTGACAGAGATCCCAAATTCACATCAAAATTCTGGACTGCATTCTTTGACGTAGTAGGAACTTTCTTGGATCTCATCAGCATAACCTATCACCCCGAATTAGATGGCCAGACTGAAAGGGTGAATCAGGTAATAGAAGATATCCTTCGGTCATGTTGCAACAACAGGGAACCCAAAAAGTGGTTAAGCCATTTGCATCTGGTTGAATTTGCTTACAATGCTTCTTATCATCGAAGCATTGGGATGAGTCCTTTCAAAGCTTTGTATGGACAAGATTGCCTTATATTGTTGACTTGGTCTGACCCATTGATCAAAGTCAAAATATCCAGACAAATGCTTGATTGGACCAGCAGATGCAATCAATCCGTAACGATATAAAGGCAGTCCAAGACAGGCAAAAGCAGTATCCTGATAAAAAGAGATCAGAGAGAGAGTTTGAAGAATCAAATATGGTCTTCATTCGGGTACAACCAAAAAGAAGTTCCTTATCCTTAGGGAAGTACAAGAAGCTCTCTCCCAGATACTGTGGGCCATATGCTCTCTCCCAGATACTATGGGCCATATGCTCTCTCCCAGATATTGTGGGCCATATGCTGTCATAAAGAAAGTGGGTGATCTAGCCTACAAACTTCTTCTGCCTCCCCATCTCAAGGTACATGATGTATTCCATGTCAGTTTGCTTAAGAAATATGTACCCAGCCCGAGTCACATGATTGATGATGAACAATTGATCTCTTCGACTCAAGGCTAGATGGTACTCCAACCTGAGGAAATCCTTGACCTTCGAGAGAAAATTCTCAGGAGCAGAGTCCTCAAGGTGCAATTGGAATTAATTAAAAATTATTTAGAAGACCTTAGTCTAAGGGTCAAGATTTTTTGAAAATTTTGGATTTTGGTCCAATTAAGGTTCCTATGGTCCAATTAAGGTTCCTATGGTCCAATTAAGATTCCTATGGAGCAATAAGATTAATCCAAGTGTTGGGATGAGATAAATACAATGAATAAAAGAAAATATCCAAAAAAGGGTAAATGCCACATAAGATGAAGAGTTGACTGAGTACAAGATTTATTAGTTAAAAATTATGAAATATTACTAAAAACATGAGATATTTTAGAGTAATCATTCATTTTTGACACCTTGGTAAAGAAAAGGGGGACCTTCAAGGAGGCACCTATTTCACATGTGTGGAGGAGTTTTTAACTAAAAAATAATAGGATATTTTTATCTCTCCTCTCTCCTGGATCAAACCAAATAAAAAAGGGAGCCAAACTGGTCTAAATCTTGTCCAAATTCAGCCAAACTGAAGCTGTAAAATTCTAGAACTTAGTTGGGCTCAATTAGTGGCCTCCCTCACTTATAAATAGACCCTCATTTTTTTGTATTCTCATCTGTGAACTAATCTATGCCGATACTACTCTAAGATAAGCTTATTTTCTATTATCCTCTAAAAATCCTCTACAAATTGAAGAGATTGGAGCTTGTCTCTCTCTCTTCAATCTTCCTTGAAGTCTTCATCAACATACTAAACCGATTGATTGGTTGGGGGCCTCTCCATTGACTAAAGAATCAAGCAAATTAAGAGGTAAAGTGTAGTTTATGGTCTTTTTTCTTAATCTCAAAATGTTTTTCATTTCTCAACCCCTCTCAAGCTTGAGAAGCATTCAATTGAATGGCTCTTTAATGCAATTGGAACTCTCTAATGAGTTTTAGTGATAAATCTTATAAATTTTACATTTATTCTTAAATTAAAATGTTTTTTTAAGCATATCTCTCTCTCTCCCCCAAAGAATGATCATTCCTATGACTTATTCTATATTCAAATGATGCTTCTCATGAAGCAATTCTCAAATCCAAAAGTAATTTGTGTGCTTGTCAAATTAGAGGCCAAAGAAGTGGCTCTTTAATGCTTTTATGCTATTTAATTTATGAAAAACTTAGGAATCAAGTCCATAATTGGATATTGATCTAAATAATAGTTATTCTATCATATGGTATTACTAAACTTTATGTTTTTAAAATTATTGAAAATTATCAGTAATAGCAGCGGAGCTATGATAAAATTTCTGAAAAATTAACACATAAATCACTTTCGTACATAATATCAAAAGAGGAATTCCTACCATCTTCTAGGATTAATCATCCTAGATTAATTGAATAATTCTCATCATAACCATGGAAAATTTGATTTTCATATTTATGCATAATTAGTTAATTAGAAAAAAGAAGAATTTCTAGTAATTCATTTTTATGATGATAAAAGAGAAATCCCCATGACAAGGGAAATTCATGTATTCCAATGAAGTAAGAGAAAAATTGGAATACTAAAATAATGTATAGTTTATTTGAAAATTAAAGAAGGATTTTAGTTAAATTTATCTTTTTGCATAGATAAATTTAATTGATAAAAGAGGAATTTCCAACATAATTGGAATTCAACCATTTAAATGAGAAAAGTGGAATTTCTAGTGTAAAGGAATAAATGGAGATATTTATTTTTTTTTAAAATAGTTAAATTTAACTTTTTGCATAGATAAATTTAAATGATGAAAGAGGAATTCCCACTATATTTGGAATTCAAACATTTGAAAGAGAAAAGTGGAATTTTTAGCTTAATGGAATTAATGGATATTTTTATGTAATTTTAGAAGAAGAATTTTAGATAGATTTAATTTATGGTAAAAGAGGAATTCCCATGATAATTGGATTGCACTCATTAAATGAGAAAAAGAGGGATTTTAAGTTTATTAAAAAAAAAGGTATTGGTATTTAATTAAAACAAAGAATTTTTATGATATTTAAGATGGATTTGAATTAAATCTTAGTATCAAAAGATGAATTTCCACCATAATTCTACCTATGAATTAAGGTCGAGAAATTATGTGGCATAAGGAATATCTTTGGATATTTTAATTGGAAAAATCACTAAATTGATATTTAGCCAAAACTGAAGGAAATCCTTGTTAAATCTAACCGAATGAATTTGGTTAGACTGCGAGAGGGACGCACAGTAAACCTACTTGTCCATCTCTTGAATTGAATCAAGCAAAAAAACTTTCGTGGACCAATTCCAATTCCTAAACACAAAGAATAGACTATTGAAATTAAACTGGTTTTTCCTTGACCGAACTCACCAAGAATTTAGTTGGACAAATAGACAAAATGATGGGTAGATTACCCTCATGAGAGATCAAGAATTATCATTATGAAACTGGGAATTATAGAAAAAGGGGTTTTTGGAACCAACCTCAAATTGGAATTTACTTGCATTGGAACCTCTGTTTTTCATTCAAAGGACTGTTTTATGCTAGAATACTGGAGGAAGCATTTGGCATATGTTTTACTAAGAGGAGGTTTGTTTTGGAATAGCTAGCAGACAGGGAGTCGTCAAGGGATGTCGCTCGCGGCAAAGCCTACCCAAGGTCTTGACCAGCCTCGATACAGTTAAAATGGTACGCTTCCGGTATGATGGGCGAGGACCGATGTAAGGTTCCTCCCTTCTAAAATGGGGGAAACACTTAAGATAGTCCACTAAGTCTTAACTTGGAGAAAATTTCCTATTCATCGACACCTTGACCATGTAGAGATTCAAGGATACGATTCATAGGTAAGACCTAGTTCTATCCCGCAGGGGGAGAGTAATCTTCTAAACATCAAATCACCCATAGAGCAATTAATCATAAATTGGGCAACTACTAGACTTGATTTCTAGAGGCAACGCGTTTTTTCTCATCTTATGCAAGGCACAGCCCGCTGGCCTAGGCTTCTAGAATAGAGTTGCCCAAGAATCTATTTATCTAGCGTAGGGCTTTCTCTTAATCTGTTGGAAAGCTACCCGACTAATCGGGTCCACCCGTCCATAGGATAGTACCGTCGGGGCATTCTATCCTCCCACTTTCCACCCTACTCATGCATCAATTTGTTTTCTAATTAATCCTACCACATTGTTTGACAGAAATAAACATATTCCTTGATTAAGGTCCTTTTTCACAAGGTTCGTTAAAACAGCCTTTTCACACAATGCAATCATACCAAAGACAACATATATTTATATAAAAAGTTTATACATGAACCAATTCCATACAAGCCAAACCGGCTCTCTTATTCTTATACTGTCGATGATCTAGAATTCGGCCTTCCAGCCTCTACATGCTGGGCAAAACCCTATGGGACCATACACCTCATCGTTGGCCACTGGCGAAGACTCAAGCCGGCATGTCGCCCTCTCAGGCTCCATCGCTCGATCCTCCCGCCCCTCAGAGGGATGTCTGTGCACTAGGGTGGACTTATTTACCGCACTAGCCTGGGCCCTTAGAACTAGGCAGCCTCATAATCTCTTGCCTCAATCGGCAATCCTTATTCTCCCAATGGTATGAGGGATACCTTGGGCCATTCCTGGGCTTTGCTAACGACACTGCCCGGCTACACAAGCACGGAACGGAGTTAGCGTTGAAGCTAAAAAAAATCTTGAATTCTAAAGATAACAACTTCAATGCAATTCATTAAATATAGCATTCACAATTTGTGAAGATAACAATTTCAACACAATTTATCGAATACAGCATCACATAATTCGTAACTTCATACAATTTTCATGTCGTCATTTTAAAAGGAAAAGATACCATTCATTAACACTAATTTAAGGAAAATCTCTTCTTTTAAAAAAATTAACCAAGCTAACCTGGCCACCATTTCCTTGAGGAGCTTGAAAAGGGAGGGCTGGAGCCGCATTGGGAGCATCTTCCCTAATCTCGTTTTTGCGCGCTCCTCTTGAGGCAATATTTTGACGTCTCCGAGAAGAGGCCGTCTTATGCGTTGCCTTGTAGAGCTCGCTGCTGCGATCGAAATGCTTCAGTTGGATCTGAATTTTGAGTTAGTTTGCTCACCGTATGAGCAAAAGAGTATGACGCGTGAACCCTTTCTGAAGGCAAAAAAAACCTTATTAAAGTCTACGCAAATGGGAGGGGGAATTGTGAGATGTCCTTAAGGGAAAAAACGTGGAGAGGGCTGTGAGGGGCTGCTGTAAGTCTATTCACACGGGGGAGAGAAGAGTTAAGGACACTGCCTCCTAGCAAGAGGGGGATGGAGGAAAATTGGCTTATCTGAAAAGAGTTAAATGAGGGGGTGTGAGAGGGGGGCTGCAAGGGACGACTGCACTACAGCAAGTACGCTACACAGGGACGGACGACGGTACGGACGGCGGCACAACAGGGCATATGCAGTACAGAGATGCGTTCCGTCTGTGGAGCACCCCGAGTGTTTATATAGCTAAGGGGTGAGGGGTGAGGGGTGAGGGTACGAGCGCTGCGCAAAGCAAGGACGAAAGGATGGTGTACCGTCAAAGGCTATGGATCAGTGGCTTGCATGGGTCTAGGGGAAAGGTACGGTGTCGATTGTCCGGGAAAGGAGTGGTACGCATGTGCCTTATCTGGTCTGAGGCAGCATGGGTGTCCACGTAGGGGTACGTGTGGACCATACAGTGGGCGGCTGTCCTTTGGTTCTTGGGCGACCATCGTACGGGCACCCTAGTAAGTGTGTACGGTTCAAATTTTGGGGTGGATCCCAAATTAGGGACGCTTGCCTCGATTTGCGTGTCGGATCGCCCCGGGGAGCGAATTTTTTTTTTGTCCGGGGTGTTCTCCTGGTCGTTGGGGTTCAGACTGTTCGTCAATCGGACGTCCGATCGTGCATTTATTAAGGTTTAAAGGTTGTCGTTTTTTAACTAAAATGACTGAAATTTGCGTATAGGCTTGATCCAGGGTTCGTTTTGGATGCTGTAAAATCCTATATTAGGGTAAAATCGCACGCAAATTCTAAATTCGGGCTCAAAATTTGAAGATTCTAAGTAGAAATGACTCAAATAATAAAATCATTGATTTTTATACTATAAAAACTCATAATTACATGGACATTTCTTTATTAGTGAAGATGGGTATGTTACATCCTTCCCCCCTTAAAGAAATCGAGATGTCCTCATCTCGTCATGAATTGGGGATAATCCTTTAAGAGTGTAGGTTCATCTTCCCAAGTTGCATCCTCTTCAAGGTAATCTTTCCACTGTACTAGATGTTCTACAAGAGTTCTATTTTGGAGTTGCCTTTCCCTAGAATCTATGATGCTATTGGGCTGTAATTCAAGGACTCCTTGAGTAGGGATTACAACTTGTTCATCATCAAGAATATGATCGAGACTGGGGACATATGGTTTTAATAAACTTACATGAAATACATTATGGACTTTGATATGGGCTGGGAGTTGGAGTTTATAGGCACTTTTACCTAGACACTTGATAACTGTATAAGGACCACAATACCTAGGGCTGAGCTTCTTATATTTCCCAAGTGATAGAGAACTTTGTTTGGTTCGCACTCGTAGAAGAACTCTATCTCCTTCCTTGAAGATCCTTTCAGACCTCTTATTGTTGTCAGCATAATGCTTTTGTCGATCTTGGGCAGCTTTAATATCCTTTTGGATTGCCTTGGTTTGTTCCTCCATTTCTTCGAGCATTTTCCTGGATGCCTCAACTCTTATGGTTGGATCAGAGAAATTTAGAGGAGACAAGCATTCTTGCCCATAGAGTGCTTTTAACGGTGACATTCCTATGCTTTGATGATAAGATGTATTGTAGGCAAATTCTACCACAGGAAGGTATTGAATCCACCTTCTTGGTTCCCGTCCACAGTATGCTCTGAGAATGTCTTCAATTACTTGATTGACTCTCTCAATTTGGCCATCGGTCTCTGGATGATAAGCTGTGCTAAAGCAAAGTTGAGTTCCTAGGGCTTGAAATAAAGACTGCCAGAATTTTGAAGTGAAGTCAGAATCCCGATCACTTACTATCCTTTTTGGGAGACCATGAAGTTTGAGGACTTTCTTGATGAATATTCGAGCAACATCAGAAGCTTTGAAGGTCTTCTTTGCTGGAATAAAGTGAGCTACTTTGGTAAGTAAGTCCACTAGAATGGAGTCATATCCTCCTTGAACAGTGGGGAGACTTGTGACAAAATCCATACTAATGCACTCTCACTTCATTTCGGGAATATCTAAAGGGAGGGCTGGAGCCGCTTTGGGAGCATCTTCCCTAATCTCGTTATTGCGCACTCCTCTTGAGGCAATATTTTGACGTCTCTGAGAAGAGGCCATCTTATGCGTCGCCTTGTAGAGCTCGCTGCTGCGATCGAAACGCTTCAGTTGGATCTGAATTCTGAGTTCGTTTCCGTATGAGCAAAAGAGTATGACGCACGAACCCTTTCTTAAGGCCAAAAAAACCTTATTAAAGTCTACGCAAATGGGGGGGATTGTGAGATGTCCTTAAGGGAAAAAACGTGGAGAGGGCTGTGAGGGGCAGCTGTAAGTCTATTCACACGGGGGGAGAAGAGTTAAGGACACTGCCTCCTAGCAAGAGGGGGATGGAGGAAAATTGGCTTATTTGAAAAGAGGAAAATGAGGGGGTGTGAGAGGGGGGCTGCAAGGGACAGCTGCACTACAGCAAGTACGCTACACAGGGACGGACGGCGGTACGGACGGCGGCACAACAGGGCATACGCAGTACAGAGATGTGTGCCATCTGTGGAGCACCCCGGGTGTTTATATAGCTGAGGGGTGAGGGTACGGGCGCTGCGCAAAGCAAGGGCGAAAGGAAGGTGTACCGTCAAAGGCTATGGATCAGTGGCTTGCATGGGTCTATAGGGAAAAGGTGCGGTGTCGGTTGTCCGGGAAAGGAGTGGTACGCATGTGCCTTATCTGGTCTGAGACAGCATGGGTGTCCACGTAGGGATACGTGTGGACCATACAGTGGGCGGCCATCGTACGAGCACCCTAGTAAGTGTGTACGGTCCAAATTTTGAGGCGGGATACCCAAATTTGGGACGTCCGTCTCGATTTGTGTACCGGACCGCCCCAGGGGCGAATTTTTTTTAAAAAAATCTGGGAGGTTCTCTTGGTCGTTGGGGTTTAGACCGTTGTCAATCGGACGCCCGGTTGTGCATTTATTAAGGTTTAAAGGTCGCCGTTTTTTAACTAAAATGACTGAAATTTGCGTATAGGCTTGATCCGGTGTCCGTTTTGGATGCTGTAAAATCCTATATTAGGGTAAAATTGCACGCACATTCTAAATTTGGGTTCAAAATTTGAAGATTCTAAGTAGAAATGACTCAAATAATAAAATCATTGATTTTTATATCATAAAAACTCATAATTACATGGACATTTCTTTATTAGTAGTGAAGATGGGTATGTTACAACTGACAAAGCGGTCCCTGAGTGAAGTGCTAGGACACCTAAGGAGGATACTAGAGGGTTCTGACCAGGCGATGCAGGGGCTCGCGGTTGTGTATGTCAAGGAAGATTTTGGATGGATTAAAAAGAAAGATTTTTGGGAACCAAATTTTGATATTGGATCTCGTTGGTTGGCCAGCTGATCTTCAACAACGGAGAGTCTAGAGGACACATTTTGTAATATAATGGACTTGGAATTTTAGAAAATGATGATCAGAAATATTATGATTCCTATGTAAAGCCAGTTGAATCTGTTCTAAATGGCAATTTCATATTGGGTGTGTACGTGGTATATGTACGTGGTATGCCTACCTTAATTTTTGCATGAATTGCCGGCTAGGGGGCCTGCGAACTCTTTTCCTCGATACCCAGGCAAAAACACAACCAAATATTTATAAAGGAATCCCACCAATACAGTGGTTGGGTGGTTGGCTAAACCCATGGGCTAGATGGGCTGGATCGGAGGATTCCTATGAAACAACTAGATATGATTAGTTACGTTAATTAAATTAAATCTTGAGAAGACCTTATTCTGTGGGAGGGAATGAGTGGCTGTGTCTCGTAAATTAGGAAAAAAGTAGTGATTCCATGGACCAAGTGCAAGTCTCTTCTTCATCTGACCATGTGACTTCGGTTTAGTCAGATTAGTTTAACTTAAGACTTTGACTCGTTAGAGTAATTCCCCCGTTAGAAGATTTTCCAAGAAGATTTTCCCACAGTGGAATTGCCCGTGCCTTCCAAGCAAGGGGAGTTTTTTCGGGTTCGCGGTTTCAGAGAAACCGCTGGGCTACCCTCTCATCCGGACATCCGGAAGAAGCGGGCGAGGCCTCGAGTGTGGATCCCCGCCCCGTGTGGGAGGCCAATGTTGCTTTTGCCGTCGGATTCCTGGAGGGGGAATCTTACAGACCATTAGATGGCATGCATTGATTGTTATGATAAACTATGGTTTTCATGGATTTGAGGAGCTTCTATGCTTTTATCCATGGTTTTATTAGGATCTTTTGATCTTTTGGATAATTTCATGTGCTTTGAAGGTAGCATTTGTCTTCGTTTTTTTTTGGTAACTTTGGAGTATATTCCTTGTCCTCTTGTACATGTTCCAACTCGGATACCTAGTTGTTTATGTATCTAGGTGAGTTATTTTTCTACCCTAGATTTAGTGTGTTTATTGGGTAGTTATCATTAGAAAGGCACCAATAATTCAAATTCTTTTTTAATGATGTACTCAGAAAGAATTATTCCTTGATGTAGTCTCAGGAATATAGAGACAGGTTCTAGTATGTGAAAGTCTAGGATAAGGCCATCTTATTCTTTTTATACAGGATTTTATTCATATTTCCTCGATGACACACTAGGGAGTTTCAAATTAATAAAGTATGTATGGGTGGTATCATGGTGGTATGAGACGCTAGGGATCTTGAGAGATCCATGTCCCCTCCGCACAACGAATTCAAGGTGCTAGCAGCGGAAGTAGCACTTCTTGCATGGGGGAGGGTCCCTCACTCAGGGCCTTGCCCATGTATATTCGGACAAGAGACTAATCCCTCGATTCTTCCAAAATCGAACCCGAAAAAACTTCCCTCGCTCGGAAAGCACGAGCGATTCCCCCAAGATATTTTTACTCTAACGTAGTCAAGAGCCTTAACTAACTGAACTGATCTGACCAAACCCGTAAGTCCCATAGTCAGATCAAGGAAAAGACTTGCACTTGGATCATAGAGACCAACGCTTTTTTTCTCATTAAGAGGCACAGCCGTTGATTCTTTTCCATAGAATAATTTTTTTTTCAGGATTTACTTCATCTATCGTACCATAACAGAATTGAGTCTCATTTTAGGGATCCATCAGCCCAGCCTAACCACTGTAGTGATGGGATCCATTTAAGAATTTGGTTAGGTTTTGCCCGGGTACCAGGGAAAAGAGTTCCCAGGCCCCCTAGCTGGATATTCATGCAAACTTAAAACTAGTCACACCACTTACACACCCAATATGAAATTGCCTTTTTCACAAATCCAGCTGTCTTTAAAACAAATCCAGCTGTCTTTTCACAAATCCAGCTGTCTTTAAAACAATCTTTTAATGAAACTATAGTATCACTGATTATAATCTTCCAAAATATCTGGTTGAATCCTCCAAAATATCTGGTTGAATCCTAATTTCCAATTTTTCCTTTATCGGTGTACCTATCGCATCATTGGCAACTAGAACGCTCACCACCTGTCCACTCATGGGCCTTTTCGATAGTTCCTAGCTCATAGTACCCGGCAATATATTCACTTATAAAAGTCAAAATGGAATCTCCGTTTTGAAGATCAGCAAGATCAACCAACAGATCCATATAAAAGAGCCATGGACTCATCCATTGAGAACCAGTAAGGTCAATCAATGAGATCCACGCCCCTCTAGGATCCTTCACAGTTCACCTACCGCTTCACTCATAGGCCGCTTCCTTAGTCCCGCATCCACCGTACCGGAAGCTCACCATTTAAATCGAGCCGAGTTTGTCAAGACCTCGAGCCGACCTTGCTACGCAAGGCATCCTCTGTTGATTCTCCATTAGCTGTTGCAACTTTATCAGTTAGGTCTCCATGACCTCATTCACAAGATGGTCAAAATGCTTCCCTAGCATTCTTGACATAAATACAGTTTCTATAACGAACTCTCCTCTTTCCACATTGTTCCACATCAATCCTCATTTATTTCATATGTATTCCCATTCTCATCACATCATTTTCCATCTCATCACATCTTTCCTCACTTATCCATATCAGATCTCATCCACTTGCATCTACCCATATCCACATCTCATCACATCATATTCATTCACCACATATCATCCATTCACATCTATCCCAATTTACATCACATCTCATTCACGCACATCCTGATTCACATCACATAACATCTATTCATGTCCATCACATTCATTTACATCCATCACATCACATTCATTCATATCCATCACATTCATTCATTCATATCCATCACATTCATTCTCATAACCATCCCATCACAGACATTCTATCCACATTATATCACATCACTTCTATCCACATCATATCTCATTTATACACATCTCATCTTATTCATCCACATCCATCCATCCACATCTCATCTCATTCATCCACATCATATCTCATTCATACACATCTCATCTCATTCATCCACATCCATAGAATCGTTCACATGTACGACTACCCACATTTATCCATACATTCATATCTATCACTTCACATCCACATATATTCATGTCACATCACATCTCTTTACATCCCATCACATTCTTTCACATACACATCAACATCCATTCTTTCATAGACATCCACATCCATTCTTTCACATACTCATCCACATCCATTCTTTCACATACTCATCCACATCCATTTCACATACTCATCCACATCCATTCTTCACATACACATCCACATCCATTCTTCACATACACATTCACATCCATTCCACATACACATTCACATCCATTTTCACATACACATTCAAATCCCATATCATTCATTTACATCTTGATTCCCATGACATCACATCTCATTCATTCACATGCCGATTCTCATCACATCCCATCCATCCATTCATTCACAACTATCTGATTCACATCGCATCTCTTCACATCACATCCCATCCATCCTTTCATTCACATCTATCTGATCCACGTGACATCTCATCAGATCTATTTACATTACAGCTCATCACATCTATTCACATCACATCTCATTTCTATGCAAGTTTTCAGTTTGATTTATTCGAATTCATCATCTGGATAGCATTTTTGCTTATAATTTCAAGGTCTTAGATTTACTCGTATATACTGCTAGTAAAGAGCTGTAGTTATACCCTCGGTATATACGGGTAGTCACGATCCTTGGAATTTGATATCCGAACAAGAGACTAATCCCTCGATTCTTCCAAAATAGAACCCGAAAAAACTTCCCTCGCCCGGAAACCACGGGCGATTCCCCCAGGATATTTTTACTCTAACGTAGTCAAGTAACTAACTCTCGTCTTTCCACATTGTTCCACATCAATCCTCATTTATTTCATATGTATTTCCATTCTCATCACATCATTTTTCATCTCATCACATCTTTCCTCATTTATCCGCATCAAATCTGATCCACTCGCATCTACCCATATCCACATCTCATCACATCATATTCATTCACATCACATCATCCATTCACATCTATCCCAATTTACATCACATCTCATTCACTCACATCCTGATTCACATCTCATTCACTCACATCCTGATTCACATCACATCACATCTATTCACGTCCATCACATTCATTTACATCACATCCATTTACATCCATCCTATCACATTCATTCATATCCATCACATCCATTTCATATCCATCACATTCATTCTCATAACCATCCCATCACATACATTCTATCCACATTATATCACATTACTTCTATCCACATCATATCTCATTCATACACATCTCATCTCATTCATCCACACCCATCCAATTGTTCACATGTACGACTACCCACATCTATCCATACATTCATATCTATCACTTCACATCCACATATATTCATGTCACATCACATCTCTTTACATCACATCACATTCTTTCACATACACATCCACATCCATTCTTTCACATACATCCACATCCATTCTTTCACTTACTCATCCACCTCCATTCTTCACATACACATCCACATCCATTCTTCACATACACATTTACATCCATTCTTGACATACACATCCACATCCATTCTTCACATACACATCCACATCCATTTTCACATACACATTCACATCCATTCTTCACATACACATCCATATCCATTTTTCACATACACATTCACATCCATTTTCACAGACCTATTCACATCCATTTTCATCACATACACATCCACATCCTTTTTCACATATACATTACACATCCATTTTCACATACACATTCACATCCATTCTTCACATACACATTCACATCCATTTTTACATACACATTCACATCCTGATTCACATCACATCACATCTATTCACGTCCATCACATTCATTTATATCACATCTATTTACATCCATCACATCACATTCATTCATATCCATCACATTCATTCATTCATATCCATCACATTCATTCTCATAACCATCCAATCACATACATTCTATCCACATTATATCACATAACTTCTATCCACATCATATCTCATTCATACACATCTCATCTCATTCATCCACATCCGTCCAATCGTTCACAAGTATGACTACCCACATCTATCCATATATTCATATCTATCACTTCACATCCACATATATTCATGTCACATCACATCACATTCTTTCACATACATCCACATCCATTCTTTCACATACTCATCCACCTCCATTCTTCACATACACATCCACATCCATTCTTCACATACAAATTCACATCCATTCTTCACATACACATCCACATCCATTTTCACATACACATTCACATCCACTCTTCACATACACATCCACGTCCATTTTCACATACACATTCACATCCATTCTTCACATACACATCCACATCCATTTTCACATACACATTCACATCCATTCTTCACACACATATTCACATCCATTCCTCACATACACATCCATTTCCATTTTTCACATACACATTCACATCCATTCTTCACACACATATTCACATCCATTCCTCACATACATATCCATTTCCATTTTTCACATACACATTCACATCCATTTTCACATACACATTCACATCCATTCACATCCCATATCATTCATTTACATCCCGATTCCCATGACATCACATCTCATTCACATCTCGATTCTCATTACATCCCATCCATCCATTCATTCACATCTATCTGATTCAGATCGCATCATATCTATCTGATTCAGATCGCATCTCATCATATCTATCTGATTCAGATCGCATCTCATCACATCTATTCACATCACATCTCATCCATCCATTCATTCACATCTATCTAATTCACATGACATCTCATCACATCTATTCACATCACATCTATTCACATTACATCTCATCACATCTAATCACATCACATCTCATTTTTTGCAAGTTTTCAGTTTGATTTTCTTTTGAATACAAGAGTATTTCTTGAATCAGTATCCCCAAAACTTCTTGATCGAAATTCTGAATTTCGTACTAGAATTCCTCGAATTCTATAACCTTGATCCACAGATCAATACGAAGGGTCTCAAACTTAGTTTCAGATTTGGCGGGAATTCTGAGTGTATTTTTCTAAATTGGTCACACATTCTTTCCTATAAACTGACCAGCAAGAGGGCGTGGAAGATGTTCCATGAGCAAGAACCAGCCACACCTATCACAACACCTTACGCATGGCATGAATATGCAAGAACTTTATACGAAAGAGTTTGGTCTTGATCATAGTGTGATTCAAGGTTCGAGTCAGATAAGATTTTTCCTAATTGATCTTTCTCGAAAAGGTTTGATAATTCAGTTACTATTTTACTGAATTTTTTTCTTTGAATATTCACTTAATTGATTTCTAAATTAGTTACGAATTCCAATGAGGAATAAATTAATCATTTATCTGAATATTTTGATCTCGATAGATTTCCTGAAATTTCTTTTTACAATCCGTGTGAATATAAAACGATAGCAATTTCTCTCTTAGAGTATTTAATTATTCATTTATCAAATACTCATAGAATTTAAACATAAAATTTACGAGAATTCTAATCTTGATATAAGAATTCTTTCTACATCCATTCATGCATAAAAATCAACTTTAATGGGAATAACACTTTTATAAAAAAAATCTTTTATGCATCTATTTATGCATAAAATCAAATTTGATAGGAATAACACTTCTAAAATAAAAAGAATTTCTTTATGCATCTATTTATGTAAAAAAATCAATTTTTATAAGAACAACACTTTTATAATACAAAAATTCCTTTATGCATCTTTTTATGCATAAAAATAAAATTTAATAAGAATAACTCTTTTGTAATAAAAAAATTCCTTTATGCATCTTTCTATGCAGAAAAATCAAATTTAATAAGAATAACACTTTTGTAATAAGAAATTCCATTATGCATCTTTCTATGCATAGAAATCAAACTTAATAAGAATAACACTTATGTAATGAAACAAATTCCATTATGCATCTTTCTATGCATAAAAATCAAATTTAATAAGAATAACTGTAAGATTCCTCCCCAGCCTTCGAGGTATACAGGAGTAAGAATCTTTCTTTCTGATCTTATAATTATTCCCTCTCTAAAATAAAAGAAAAATTATGTAAAAAAAAAGGAAGACCCTTTCCCTAGAATACTTCTCAGGAGTCCCACCTGTTTTTAAGGATTCAGAATAATGAGTTCAGAAGTAAAAATCGGTGTTTTGGATACCAAGGTTTTGGTCTTCATTCGAGTACGGCCCAAAAGAAGTTCTTTATCTCTTGGGGAGTATAAGTAGTTATCCCCCAGATATTGTGGACCAAAGAAAGTAAGTGACTTAGCCTACGAACTTCTTTTATCTCCTCATCTCAAAGTTCTGAATGTCTTCTATAGAAATATGTGCCAAACCCAAATCAGGGAAAGACTGTAAAACTTCAGTGGCAAGATACCGTTGGCTTCTAGGTTATGCTAGCTCCTTCCTTTATATAAGTCGTAACTTTTACTTATCGCTCAGAGTAATCTTACTTCCATCGATCTCCTTTCTTTCTTAATCTCCTTCATGCATTAGGAAGTGAATGGGGTCTTCTTGGGCCCTTTAATTTGCCCAAGCCTAATTAAGGTGATTAAGGAATAGCCAAATGGGGGGTTGCCATGTGGAGTGAAATGTTGGGTTTTTAAGAGAGGTGTAAGAGTGGTCAAAGGGTGCACTTTTTCCCCCAAAAAGGGGAGAGGGCAATTTTACAATTTTCGGACCTCCATAACTTCTACATACAAGCTCCAATTTGAGCGGAGATTATAGATCCGTGATCTACGCATCAAGAGCTTTCCATAGATATGTTACATGATATGGTTTTATCCGCTAGATTTTAAATTCCATTTTTCCTCCAAAATTCAAATTCGAATAAAGTAGCCGTTTTGAAGCTTCTAATTAGAAAACGTTTCTTCTTAAGAGAAAAGGTTTGACTCCCTTAAACTGCCAAATAAAAGGGCCCAAGAAGGCTTCCATTGAGGTCCTAATGGCTTGGCAACAGGAATTAGTTTTATCCATGATGATTTCTCACCTTCAAGACGCAAGTGAGTCTGTGAAGAAGGATTTTATAGAACTGTATGAGCGATCCCTTTTTCCTCACCTAGGAACTTCTGTAGCTCAGACCAAATGGCGGACCTATCAAGACATAACTAGGGTAACACCCTGGGGTCAGCAGTACGTTCGTAACAATGTCCGCTTGGCCAAGGTTATTGAAGCTTTGGGTTTGGGTCCCCGATACTACTGCGTCATGAGATCAAGGCATCTTGGGTTTTCTGAGCGAGTCTTCTTACTGGCATGTTTTCTTCCTCATCAGAAGATATGCCTTTACCCCGTTTTTGGTTTGCCTCTCAAAAGTCCTTTTGTTAGATCACCTCATACCACTGAGATAGGTGCGGTAATAACCAACAGAATTATTCCCATAGATGAGTTACCTTATACGTGCGCAGCTTGTGAGTGCTGCTTTTGTGATCATATGATGGACGGGCTTATGGAAGTGTAAAGAGTTCTTCTATCTTTACTGTATATGTTCCAAGAATGAATAAAGTTTAAATCTTGTTCTTGTCTTGACCCTTACTCTCTTTGAGACTTTTTTATTTGGTGGTTAATCTTAATTAAATTTTTCTCTAAGTCTCATATTCGTGCATCTTGTGAAATTACCCCCAGTTTGCGAGATGAGGACATCTCGCGTTTTTCAAGTGGGAGAGAATGTAAGATTCCTCCCCAGCCTCTCAAGATATCCAGCATCTTTCCCTGTAATCAATTCCCTCTTCAGAATTATAAGAGATCTCGTCTCTGCCTGTTTTGACATCGAGAGAAAATATTCTAGAGAGAGAATATTCAGATTTTTAATATTTTTGGATAGAAAATTATCTCATCTTATTAAAATAAGTTCCCTTGAAACAGAAATTCAAAAAGAACTTTCCAATGTGCAATTGGAATTAATTGGAAATGGGTATAAAGGACCTTAGATTTTCAGAAATTTTTGGATTATGGTCCAATTAAGGTTCCTATGGGCCAATAGCATCAATCCATGTGTAGGGAGGAGATAAATACAATTTTGTAAAAGAACATACCCAAAAATGAGTAAATGCTCACATAAGATGAAGAGTTGACTATGTACAAGGTTTATTAGTAAGAAACTATGAGTAATATCAAAAATATGAGATATTTTGGGTATCCAAAAATGAGTAAATGCTCACATAAGATGAAGAGTTGAAAATGTACAAGGTTTATTAGTAAAAAACTATGAGCAATATTAAAAATATGAGATATTTTGGGTATCCAAAAATGAGTAAATGCTCACATAAGATGAAGAGTTGAAAATGTACAAGGTTTATTAGTAAAAACCTATGAGCAATATTAAAAATATGAGATATTTTGGGTATAATGATTCCATTTTGACACATATGTAAGGAAGGGGAGTCCATTAAAGGAGGTGCATATTTCACATGCTTGAATGAGTTTTAAACTCAAAAATAATGTGATATTGTTATCTCTCCTCTCTCTTGAACCAAACAAAATAAAAAAGGAACCAAACCGAATCAAAAAGGAACCAAACTAGGTCCAAATCTAGTCCAAATTCAACCAAACTGAAATTGGAAAATTCTAGAAATCAGTTAGCTTTGGTTAGAGCCTCCCTCTCCTATAAATAGAACATGAATCCTTTGAAAAAAAGGAGGAGAATTTTACTATTCTAGAACTATGCTGAAATAATGTTAATATTTACTATTCTCTAAAATTCTCTCCAATTTGTAAGAAATTGGAGCTTCCCTCTTTCTTCAATCTCCATTGGTGGCTCCATCAACATACTAAACCAATTGATTGGTTGGGGGTCTCTACCGTGAACAAAGAATCAAGCAATTTGTAAGGTAAGTGGTGAATTTTGAGCTTTTCTATAATCTCTCAATGTTTCTCTCTTCTCAACCCCTCTCAAGCTTGAGAAGCTTAATTGGAATGGTTTTTGAATGCTATTGAAGTAATTAATGAATGATAGAAAAGAATTACATAAATTTACATTTATGCCTAATTCTAATGGTTTTTATGTAATATCTCTCTCTCACTAAAGAAATGGTCATACTCATGACCTACTCTCAATCCAAATGAAGCTTTTCATAAAGCTTTTTCTTAATCCAAGATTAATCTATGCTTAAGACCAAATTAATGGCTTTCCCTATGCTTTTAGTTTATGAATATTGATGATTCAATCCATTATGGGTTAATGATCCAATTAGGGATCATTCTAATCATTCCCTTAATGATAAGCTTTATCTTTTAAAATAATTGAGATTTATCAGTCATAGTAGCGGAGCTATGGTAAAATTTTTATAAAAATTACTCATAAAATAATTTCATTCAAAGCATGAAAAGAGGATTTCCTACCATATTCTAGGAATTATCATCCTAGATTAATTAAAAGAATTTTATTGTAATCATGGAGAATTTGATTTTTATGTTATGCATAATTCAGATACATAAGAGAAATTCTTTTATTAAAAGAATGATTTTTCATCATAAATGAATTGTATGCATAAACATATGCATAAAGGATAAAAATTTTATATTAAAAGAATGATTTTTATCATAAAAGAATTGTATGCATAAACATATGCTTAAAGGATATAATTTTTATATTAAGAGTGTGATTTTCATCATAAATGGAATTTTTGCATAAATAAGATGCATAAGAGAAATTCTTTTATTCTAAAAGTGTAATTCCTACTAAATTGGATTTATGCATAGGAAGATGCATAAAAGATTGAGTTTATTTCGAAAGTGTTATTCTCCAAAAAATAGAATTTATGCATGCGTAAAGAAATCTTATATCAAATATAAGAATTCTCTTGTATTCTATAAATAGATATTGAGATGTGATAGGATGAGTTAAGAGTTATATGAGATGTGATAAGATTGAGTATGGGATGAGTGGATGTGGATGTATGGATGTGAATGTGGATGTGTATGTATAGATGTATGCATGTAGATGTGGATGTATGAATGTGCATGGAGATGTGGATGTATGCATGTAGATGTAGATGTATAGATGTGGATGTGAATGTGGAGGTGGATGTATGCATGTAGATGTAGATGTATGGAGGTGAATGTGAATGTGGATGTGGATGTATGCATAGAGATGTAGATGTATGCATGTAGATGTAGATATATGGATGTGAATGTGAATGTGGATGTGGATGTATGCATGGAGATGTGGATGTATACCTGTAGATGTAGATGTATGGATGTGAATGTGAATGTGGATGTGGATGTATGCATGGAGATGTGCCTGTATGCATGTAGATGTAGATGCATAGATGTGGATGTGAATGTGGAGGTGGATATATGCATGTAGATGTAGATGTATAGATGTGGATGTGAATGTGGAGGTGGATGTATGCATGTAGATCACTACTAGAGGTTTAAGGCATACCGACGTTAAAATATCGATGCAAATGTCGAACGTCGGTATGCCCATCGTAATCTTGGAGGAGACAAGCAAGGTGGGCTTTTTTCAAAATTTTGTATACCGACGGGTATATCGATGCTTTTACTGATGCATATACCGAGGTATATACCGGCGCGTATACCGACACACATACCGACGCTCGTAAGTTTTTTACAGCCGAGAAACTATTGTTCTTTGTTTTTCGCGGCGTTCCAGAGAAGGTATTCGTTTCAATACTCTCAAGCTTTCCTCTTTTCTCCTCTTCTCCTTCTCCACTTTAACTTATATGCTCTTGCTTTTACTAATATGCTGTTGCTTTTGCTTTTTAGGATATAGGACGTTTAGGGTTTTGTGTTTTTTTTGGCTCTCTATGCATGTTGAGAGCTCTCTATGTATGCATAGATCTTCTAATGCATGCACAGAGATTTTAGGGTTTTGTATTAGTTCTTATTCTTATGTTTGATTTACTAATTACTTTGTTTAATATTTTGTTTTGCAGCTCTTTCACCAATCTTTCACCAATCCTCTCCTTCAGCTTCGCAAAAAAGAGGTAGTCTCTCTTTCGATTTTCCTTGTCTATGCTTTTTTCTACGTATTATTGCACCCCTATTTTATGGTTTAGGGTTAGTTTAGGGTTTTGTGTTTTTTTGGCTCTCTATGCATGTTGAGAGCTCTCTATGTATGCATAGATCTCTTAATGCATGCATAGAGATTTTAGGGTTTTGTATTACTTTGTATTAGTTCTTATTCTTATGTTTAATTTACTAATTACTTTGTTTAATATTTTATTTTGCAGCTCTTTCACCAATCTTTCACCAATCCTCTCCTTCAGCTTCGCAAAAAAGAGGTAGTCCCTCTTTCGATTTTCTTTGTTTATGCTTTTTTCTACGTATTATTGCACCCTTGTTTTATGGTTTAGGGTTAGTTTAGGGTTCTTGCAAGCTTATACATAGGATTATTGAAAGATCTATGCATAAAACCTATCATAAGCTTACAATCTCTATGCATAGCCTTCTTGCAAGCTTTATGCATAAGCCTATGCATAGAGCTTATGCATAGAGATTTTACAAGCTCGCAAGCTCTATGAATAGAGCTTATGCATAAAGCTTGCAAGAAGGCTATGCATAGAGATTGCAAGCTTATAAAATCTCTATGCATAGGTTTCTTGAAAGCTTGCATGGACATTGTACATAGAGCTTGCATAGCCTTCTTGTTGAAAGCTCTATGCATAGTCTTCTTGTAAGCTTAATGCATAAGCTCTATGTATAGGCTTTATACATAGAGGTTGTAAGATTATGAAAGCTCTATACATAGGGCTTGTAAGCTTATGCAAGATCTATACATAGAGTTTATGCATAGAGCTATATGAATCTAGCTGAATGCATGAATTAAGATCTATGCATAAAGCTTAATACATAATATTTTATGTATAAATCTTATGGATGAGCATTATGCATAAGGCTTCACATGCGTTATGTTTTTATGCATAAAGCTTTTTTTGATGTAGAGTGCCTTACATGGATGGAGAGCATAAGCTTTTTGAATGTTTATACTCTCTTATACATATAACATATATTTCTTATGCTCTGTTTTTCTATGCATAAGATATTCTCTTTGGTCATAGAGTTTTTATATGTTATCAAGGTAAGATCTCTTATCCATGTAAGACAAGATCATGTTTATTACACCATTGGGTGATGAGATTAAGGGTTAGCATAGTGCATAAGGCTTATAGCATAGAGCTTATGCAGAAGACTTATGCATATGGCTTATGCATAGAGCTTATGCATAAGTCATGCAGCCTTATTATGCAAGCTTATACTTAAGGCTTGCAAGCCTTACTATGCATACGATTGCATAAACCTTATTCATAAAGCTTGCATAAGACTTACGTATAGAGCATTACACATAAGCTTATGTATAGATCATTATGCATAGGCTTTATGCATAAGGCTCTATGCGTTCAGCTTTAGGTGTAGGCTTCTATGCATAGAGCTCAATGTGTAGGCTCTATTTACAGAATCTATGCATATAGATTTTTGCATAAGGCCTTTATAAATAGCTATTTATGAATAGAGATATCCTCTCTCTCCATCCTTGTTCTAATCACCTTCTTAATTTTGTATGGAGAGAATATAAGCTAATGTATAAGTTATTTTTAAAATCTCCCTCAACGGCTAGGGAAAAGAAGCCCGTTTGACGCTTTTTTTAATATTTTTAAAGTCTCCCTCAACGGCTGGGGAAAAGAAGCCCGTTTGACGCTTTAAATGTTTTTTTAAAATCTCCCTCACGGTTGGGGAAAAGAAGCCCTGTTTTATGGTTTACATAATGCTTTGTGTAATGCATAATGATTTGTATTTAATGAGCTACATATACATGTTATCCTGCTAGATGGAGCCTCTCAATCTTGAAGAGAGAATAGCGTGTCCATGCATGCGATGTAAGTACCAAATCTTTCGAAAACGAAGGATTTGCAACCCGCATGTTCATGATGCTGGCATATTTCCAATGGAGCGCTTGCAAAATTTACGGTTTCAATCGTACAACCAAACAAGTGTGCACTCGCATCTTGATAACATTGCGCCTGTAAATTCTCGTCCCCAACAAAGGATGAGGCTTTTGAAAGACCAGATATTGCCCCCCGGCAACGAGATGCCTCCATCTCGTGCAGATGCCAAGAAGTTATTGAAATCCATAGGCATGGATTACAATAATATTCATGCTTGTCGCGCAATGATTGTTGCCTCTTCTGCCATGAATATGAGCATTTGCAAGAATGTCCCCATTGTGGCTCTAACAGATATAGAGAAGATGTTCAGGGGGAAGCTATCCCGGTAAAGGTTCTTAGGCACTTTCCAATCATCCCAAGAATAAAAAGCATGTTCAGGTGCAAATCTATAGCAAGCTTGATGACATGGCATGCCACAACTCGATCCACAGATGAAGTGATGCGTGTACCTGCTGATTCACCCGCATGGAGACACATTGAAGAGAAATGGCCGGCTTTTAGGGAAGATCCTCGTAGCCTCCGTCTTGGCCTAGCAATGGATGGTGTAAACCCTTTTGGTTTAAGGAGCTCTTCATGGAGCACATGGCCTGTTTGCCTTGTGAATTATAATCTTCCGCCATGGTTAGCAATAAAGAAAGGTCATTTGTTGCTCTCATTAATAGTTCCAGGAAAGTACAAGGTGAAGAACATGGATGTATATTTGGCACCACTTATTGATGAGTTACGCACCTTGTGGAATGGAATTGAAGTGAAGGACATGTCAAAGCAGCAGAGTGGCCAAAGACTTGCAACTGTGCAAGGTATTCTCATGTGGACAATGCATGATTGGCCTGGCTATGGAGAATGCTCAGGTTTGTCTATATCGGGTTACAATGCATGTCCTGTATGTGGTCCTCGACTTGATTCAAGATACTCAAAAGCATTACGAAAGAATGTCTACCAAGGACATGTTAGGTATCTTCCAGAAAATCATGAATTGCGGGATGGTAATCTAGGAAGACCTCCTCCAAGTGCACTGAAGGCAAGCGATTGGAAGATGAAATGGGAGGAATGTGGCAACTTGGCATGTCCTAGGATGAAGAGGCTCTCTATCTTTCACCAACTCCCCTATTGGGGTGATCTCCTTATAAACCATTTGCTTGACCCGATGCATATTTTCAAGAATGTAGCTGACATTCTGTGGAAGACCATGACAGGAAAAAAGGAGACTAAAGGCCAAAGGGACAACTTGGAAGAGATTGGTTGCATGCAAGAGTTGTGGGCTCGCACTAGACCCAATGGAAAGGTGCTACTTCCAAGAGCCCCATGGGTTTTTAGTAAGATGGAGGAACAACAAGTCAAGAGGACAATTTCAGAGTTTCGGACTTCTACAGGTTGTATGCATTGCTTGAAAAGTGCATTTACAAAGGATGATGATCTTAGTGGCCTCAAGAGTCATGATTGGCACAAGTTTCTACAATTTGTGCTACCCATAGCAATAAAAGATTGCCTCACTGAAGACATTAGAGCCACTATCTATAAGATTGGCACATTGGTGCGCTGGATTTCTTCAAAAGAGATAAAGAGAGACACTTTGGAGACAGCGCGTTTAAACTCCATAGAGGTAGTCTGCATGGTAGAGAAGTTTTTCCCTACAAGTTTATTAACAATCCAGATGCATCTGCTAGTTCATGTTGTAGATGAGGTTGCAGTTGCTAGAACAGTCCATTCAAGATGGATGTTCTTTTTGGAGAGGTTTATGAAGACATTAAAGGGATTTGTTTGCCAAATGGCTCGCCCACAGGGTAGTATGTCAGAAGGGTGAACAAGAGTCCCTTGTTTACATCACTGAATATTTAAGTTCTTCAGATCCAGAGATACCTCGGCTATGGTCTCAAGAGTCTAACAGGCGAGTCATTGGTGAGGAACCTCAAGGCCAAGGCATTAAGAGAAAGATGGATAACAATTTGAGGGAAAAAATCAACAAATTTTGCATCTTGAACTCTCATGTAATGGAGAAGTGGATTGAGACATATGAAGCTCTCAAGCAACAGCGAGTACAAGATCGTTTAAGTTTCAGAAGGAATTGCACTACAAGAAATCTCCCATATCCAGAAGGTATGCAAGCTCTTCCGGACTTTCCCAAAGATAGATGGCTAGAAGCTACAATTTTAGAAGCCAAACGTGCTGGTTTAACTCTAACAGAGGAGGAGGAGGAGCTTACAAAAGGACCCGATTGGCATGTAAGTGTTTAAGTTCTACATGTCTCTCTTTTTTTTCTCTACATGTCTTAGTGTTTGTTTCTCCATCAACAATCTTTATGTGCTATTTGTAGTATCACAAATATGGGGCGTTTTGGTCACATGGACGTCATTTTCGAGTAGAACGAATAGACCAAAGAAGAGCAACCTTTGATTGTGGTGTCACAGCACAGTTTGTTCAAGAAAGTTATGCAAGTGCAAGTGATGATAACACAATTACTGGAATGCTTGATTACTTTGGAACCATTCAAGATATATTAAAGGTTGGCTTCAGAAGTTTTGAGTTGTTTATCATTGATGTGAAGTGGTTCAAGGTAATCACAAATGGGCCACATGCAACTGTACGTAGAGACAAGAGTGGCCTCATCCAAGTGGACTCCACAAAGGTATGGACCGATCAGCAAGATACTTTTGTGCGCCCAGTTCATTGTGAGCAGGTTGTCTTTAAAGCGGATCCAAAAGATCCACGCTGGCTATTTGTGGTTCAAGTCGCCCCCCGCAGTAAGCAAATTTTTAAAGAATTTGAGCTACAACAGGGTGATGTGGATGCACAGGGTGGTGGAGAGCAGCAAGAACAAGCCGATATCAACAATGAAGAGGAGCAACTAGAGCAAGATCCAAATGAAGAGGTGCAAACCAATGAAGCTGAAAAACATGTTGAGGAAGAAGACATAGATGATGAGGATATCCTTCATCAAGGGACTTTTGATGAGGATGCTGAAATGTACATAGACATAGATCTCTTTGGGGCTACTTATCTTAATGAGGATGATAGAATAGATAATGATTTTTAAAATGATGTATCTTAATGATTATGCAAATAGTTATGACATATTTGTAATGATTTTATGACATTGAAGGTGCAAAGTGATATGGTTTACCATTGTTGTTTAGGAAAGTTAATGCTTGTCATATGGTCCTTTCATTGTTTACCATTGTTAATGTTTACCGTCATAATCACTACTGTAGGTGCAAGTTGATATAGTTTTACCATTGTTTATCATTGTTAATGTTTGTCATATGGTTCTTTCATTGTTTACCGTGTAATTTTCATTTCGCACAAGTTTGTCATATGGTTTTTTGTCCAACAGGCCATGGGTGATGACTCACCGCCCTACGACTAAAGTCCTGATTTCTCATTTAATCCTACACCGCAGGGCATGAGTCCCCAGTAGTTATATGGTTTTCTTTCATCCATGACTCCAGAGCAGAGAGCCATGGCTCAGAGTTATTGGGGTTCTGGAGCAGGGACATCTGCCTCACCATCTGGCTTCCCGATGCCAGTTCCCACACCCGTAGGTACGACAGCAGCTCCCACACCTCATACCACACAGCCTTCCACTCCTCTTACAGCTCGATCTACCACCTCTTCACATAGACGTCGCTCATGTAGTAGGTCTTCAGGGGGAGGTTGTTGTGATGGTAGTGCCATAGATGCTGTGACACCACCACCACGTGAGCATCGTCCTTCGCTCTCATCTATTGATAGCACACCCATAGGGTCACCTTCCACTCCCTGGGGTGCACATGACTATGACAACAACAAGATATACACAATTAGGGATGGGGCACCAATAATGAATAGTGCAGGGAAGGCAATGAAGACACACATTCGACAATTGTGCACTATACAGTTTCACGACTCTGTCATGACTAAATGGGATCAGCAAGATAAGGGGAAGAAAAATTATATAAATACAAAGATAAAGCAAGAGTTTCAACCATCTGACCCTATGAATGTCATCTCTAATGAGTGGATACAGTATACAGCTCGCATTTTGATGGGGGCATTGTAGGTCAGAGGCGAGGGATGCATTTAGAGAGGGGAAAGAGAAACCTTTTTGGCTAGATGACAGGGAGTGGGAAGCCATTGCTCAGGAGCTCATAGAGACACCAGAGAGGTTTCAACAATAAAGAGAGGCGGCAAGGGCAAGACTCCAAACAGTAGGGGCTTCTCATCTTGGGAGTGGTGGTTACGAAACCATGCGCCATGAATTCGTAAGTATTTGTAGCAATTTTATTTATGTAAATGTATGTATGTGGGCTAAATGTTGATTTCTAAAAGTTATAATTGTTAATCGTTTGTGTAGGAGTTGGCCATGAATCGCCCACCAAGTAGGCGAGAGAAGAAGTACGCTCACAAACATGGCCTTGTGGTGGCCTTATTTGAGATGCTTGAAGAAGAAGGAGAGACCGTCAATTGGGAGGCATTACCATGATGTAAGATGACCTTCAAACTAATGGTATATGATCAAAAGATTCTTGAGTATTAATGTTTAATTTAATTTCTTATTTATCGATCTGAAAAATAAAAAAAACGAGCACGGTTGTTTTTGTGCTCTATTTTAGACAGAATGGTGCTGTCTGTTTGCTGTTGTTGATCCTGTTCATTGCAGGCAGCCAGGCAACAGCCAAGCAACACTATTCTATCTAATTTTTTTTTTGGTACAGCGTCGGTATATTCCCCGGTATAGACACCGGTATATTCACCGGTATACATGCCGGTATTGCCATCGGTATAGATGCCGGTGAACGTCGGTATAGGGATAGGTATACACCCCGGTATAAGTACTGGTATAGTAGCCGGTATAAACGCCAGTATAGTCGTCGGTATTGGCACCGGTGAAACGTCGGTATAGACACCGGTATAGGCACCGGTATTGTTCCCCGATGCTTATACCATCGTCATCGTTCCGACGCATATACTGGCGTTTATACCGATGACGGGGCTTTTTTAGACCCCGTTCAATGACGTCGATATAAGCGCCGGTATTAGGCTACCATGTAGTAGTGGATGTAGATGTATGGAGGTGAATGTGAATGTGGATGTGGATGTATGCATAGAGATGTAGATGTATGCATGTAGATGTAGATATATGGATGTGAATGTGAATGTGGATGTGGATGTATGCATGGAGATGTGGATGTATACATATAGATGTAGATGTATGGATGTGAATGTGAATGTGGATGTGGATGTATGCATGTAGATGTAGATGTATAGATGTGGATGTGAATGTGGAGGTGGATGTATGCATGTGGATGTATGCATGTAGATGTATGCATGTAGATGTAGATGTATAGATGTGGATGTGAATGTGGAGGTGGATGTATGCATGTAGATGTAGATGTATGGATGTAAATGTGGATGTGGATGTAGATGCATGCATGGAGATGTGGATATATGCATGTAGATGTAGATGTATGAATGTGGTTGTGGATGTATGCATGTAGATGTGAATGTACGCATATAGATGTGGATGTATGGATGTGAATGTGCATGTAGATGTGGATGTATGGATGAGGATGTATGAATGTGCATGTAGATGTGGATGTGAAAATAGATGTATGGATGTAGATGTGGATGTATGGATGTGGATGTGGATGTGGATGTGGATATATGTATGGATGTGAATGTGGATGTGGATGTGGATATATGTATGGATATGAATATATGATATGTGATGTGAAGGAATCTGAAGTGATGAGATGGAAAATGATGTGATGGGATGAGTATACATATAAATGGAATATGGAATAAGTAATGTGGATTGATGAGGGATAATGTGAAAAAATGAGAGTTAATATAGAAACTGTATTGTAAACTATTTGTAAATGCTGTTTGTAAATGACTGTTTTATGTCAAGAATGCTGGGAAAGCATTTTGACCATCTTGTGATTAAGGTCGTGGAGACCTAACTGATGAAGTTGCAACTGCTGACGGAGAGTCAATGGAGGACGTCTCGCGTAGCAAGGTCGCGAGACCGAGGTCTTGACCAGCCTCAGTTCGATTAAAATGGTGAGCTTCCGGTACAGTGGATGAGGGACCAAGGAAGCGGCCTATGAGTGAAGTGCTAGGTCACCTGCGAAGGATCCTAGAGGGTGCTGACCATACGGTGCTCGGGCTCTGGGTCACCTAGGATACCCACACGTGCGTCGAGGAAGATATTGGAACAAGGAGTAAGAGTTATTTTCTGAAACCGAGCATGGATCTGGTTGATTGACCTTGCTGGTCTTCAATGGATGAGTCCATGGCTCTTTATATGGATCTGTTGGTTGATCTTGCTGATCTTCAACGAGAGTCCATCTTGATTTTTATAAGTGATTATATTGCCGAGTATTATGAGATAGGAACTATTGAAAAGGCCCCTACGTGGACAGGTGGTGAGCGTTCTGGTTGCCAATGATGCCATAGATACTCTGATGAAGGAATGATGGAAAATTATGAATCAACCAGATAAATTGGAAGATTGTGATCAGTGATACTATGGTTTTATTAAAGGATTGTTTTAAAACTAGTTGAATTTGTGAGAAGGCAATTTTATATTGGGTGTGTAAGTGGTGTGACTAGTTTTATTTTTGCATGAACATCCGGCTAGGGGGCCTTGGAACTCTTTTCCTTGGTACCCGGGACAAAACGTAACCAAATTCTTAATTGGATCCCATCACTACAGTGGTTGGGCGGTTGGCTAACCCATGGGACTGGATGGGGTTAGGCTGGACTGATGGATCTGTAAATCGAGACTCAATTTTTGTTATTACGATAGATGAAGTAAATCCAAAATAGTAATTGTTCTATGGATAGGAATCAACGGCTGTGCCTCTTGATGGGGAAAAAAGCGTTGATCCCAATGATCCAAGTGCAAGTTTCTTCCTTGATCTGGCCGAATATCTTTATAGGTGCAGTCAGATCAGTTTGATCACTAATGGTCTTGACTACGTTAGAGTAAAAAGTTATCCTGGAGGAATCGCTTGTGCTTTCCGGATAAGGGAAGTTTTTTCGGGTTCGGTTTTGGAAAAACCGGCAGATTAGTCTTTTGTCCGGATATCCGTGGTGGACGAGGTCTCGAGTGTGGGACCTTGCCTCGCGCAAGAAGTGCTACTTCTGCTACTAGTACCCCGAATCTGTTGCGCGGTGGGAACAGGGATCTCACAGTTGGTATCAGAGCAATTTGGCTAATAAAGATCAACTGAGAAGACAAATATGTCAAAAATTTATCAAGAAACACAAAAAGGTTGTAATTGTGTGATATAAGTCATACAATTTGATATTCAAACTGAAATTCGTAATTTGGTAATTGGGTCTTCAGATGGAAGTACCATAATTATATAGAATCCCTGACTTGCTTGAGGCCTAGACATGATGGTATTTACCTTATAATTCCAAGGGCCGTGACTACCAGTATATACCGAGAGTATAACTGCAGCTCTTTATTGACAGTATATACGAGTAAATCTAAGACTCGAAATTATAAGCGTTAATGCTATCCAAATGATGATTTCGAATGTGGTTGATATGATTTTTAATTTTGTTTGAGAATTGATGAATTGATTTGGATTCTGATTGAAAATTGATGATTTCTAAAATTTGGTTGAAATATAATAACCTGAGCAAAACCACAATGAGGATGAATGGGACGAGTCCCTGTGATGATATTCATAACTGGAATGATGATAATGAATTCAACAAATCACTATGAGATTAGTGGATTGTGCTGTCAAATTGCTACTACTGTTAACACTTGACATGGTAGATCAAATTAAGGGATGACAAATTGAGAACTTGCTTGACTGAAATTCCCGTGGAGGAATGTTCAGAAGGAAATTTTTCGGTCTAATGGACCATTACCATGTTAAAGATATGAATGATATGATCTGAATGAATTGTTATTTAATGATGAGTTCTATATAAGGGATATTTATCCCAGTGTTCTGTTGGGTTGACCAGAATATAAGGAACCCCAGAATAAAATTGGATCTTAAGAAAAAGAGTTGTCCTCTACCTTGCGAGATGAGGACATCTCGCACTTTTTTAAGTGGGGTAGAATGTAAGATTCCTCCCCAGCCTTCGAGGTATACAGGAGTAAGAATCTCCCTTTCTGATCTTATAATTATTCCCTCTCTAAAATAAAAGAAAAATTCTGTTAAAAAAAAAGGAAGACCCTTTCCCTAGAATACTTCTCAGGAGTCCCACCTATTTTTAAGGATTTAGAATAATGAGTTCATAAGTAAAAATCGGTGTTTTGGATACCAAGGTTTTGGTCTTCATTCGAGTATGGCCCAAAAGAAGTTCTTTATCTCTTGGGGAGTATAAGTAGTTATCCCCCAGATATTGTGGACCAAAGAAAGTAAGTGACTTAGCCTACGAACTTCTTTTATCTCCTCATCTCAAAGTTCTTAATGCCTTCTATAGAAATATGTGCCAAACCCAAATCAGGGAAAGACGGTAAAACTTCAGTGGCAAGATACCATTGGCTTCTAGGTTACGCTAGCTCCTTTATTTATATAAGTCGTAACTTTTACTTATCGCTCACAGTAATCTTACTTCCATCGATCTCCTTTCTTTCTTAATCTCCTTCATGGCTTGGCAACAGGAATTAGTTTTATCCATGACGATTTCTCACCTTCAAGACGCAAGCTAGTATGTGAAGAAGGATTTTATAGAACTGTATGAGCGCTCACTTTTTCCTCACCTAGGAACTTCTGTAGCTCAGACCAAATGGCGGACCTATCAAGACATAACTAGGGTAACACCCTAGGGTTAGCAGCACTTTCGTAACAATGTCCGCTTGGCCATGGTTATTGAAGCTTTGGGTTTGGGTCCCCGATACTACTGCGTCATGAGATCAAGGCATCTTGGGTTTTCTGAGCGGGTCTTCTTACTGGCGTGTTTTCTTCCTCATCAGAAGATATGCCTTTACCCCATTTTTGGCTTGCCTCTCAGAGGTCCTTTTGTTAGATCACCTCATACCACTGAGATAGGTGCGGCAATAACCAACAGAATTATTCCCATAGATGAGTTACCTTATACGTGCGCAGCTTGTGAGTGCTGCTTTTGTGATCATATAATGGATGGGCTTATGGAAGTGTAAAGAATTCTTCTATCTTTACTGTATATGTTCCAAGAATGAATGAAGTTTAAATCTTGTTCTTGTCTTGATCCTTACTCTCTTTGAGACTTTTTTATTTGGTGGTTAATCTTAATTAAATTTTTCTCTAAGTCTCATATTTGTTGGAATTAGGGTTGCAGGAATGCACACACAACTTCAAGAAGATGAGGAAGCTTGAGCACAACACAGTAGTGTATTATGAGTGCCAAAAATGAAAGATAACAAGCCCTAGAAGATAATGGGCGTATATACAATGCACGGGGGAAAAAACCTCCTAGTGAGGGAAAAAGTGCCCCGGCGGTCCTAAGTGTGTTCACACACATCACTACTATAATATGGTAACAAATCCCCCCTGGAGTGATGCGGTGAACAAGAGCTAGCACTCATGTATAGGGAAGTGTCTAGCTATGTGGACGAATCCACAAAAGGGAGTAAGCCCAAAGCTTTGCGAAAAGCTTCGAACTTCTCATGAGGCAGAGCCTTTGTGAAAAGGTCTGCAAGGTTATCCTGTGTTGGCACAT
Organism: Cibotium barometz; assembly: GCF_041138505.1. Classification (NCBI taxonomy): domain Eukaryota; kingdom Viridiplantae; phylum Streptophyta; class Polypodiopsida; order Cyatheales; family Cibotiaceae; genus Cibotium; species Cibotium barometz. The sequence continues at coordinate 35,396,783 of NC_141064.1, forward strand.
AAGCCAAACTGATCTCTCCTGCAGAGAGTCTCTCCCTGACATAATGGTAGTGCACCTCAATGTGCTTCGTACGAGCATGGAACACTGGGTTCCGCGCAACTGCCAATGCGCTCTGACTGTCAGTGAAGATGGTGGTGGCAGATGGCTGCCCAACACCCAAATCAGCCATAAGGCGTCTGAGCCACACACACTCAACCGTAGCTGTGAAAGCTGCCCTGTACTCAGCTTCACAACTAGAAGTGGCCACAGTAGGCTGCTTCTTGCTCAACCATGATATGCATGAGCTTCCAAGCATGAAGCAAAAACCACTCGTGGACACGCGTGTGTCATAACAACCAGCCCAGTCAGAATCTGAAAAAACATGTAAATCTGGCGGCAATGATCCCCCCTTGGGATAAAACAACCCAAGATGCCGAGTACCACTCAAATAGCGAAAGATACGCTTCACTGCCTGCCAATGCTTAATGCCTGGGCTATGCATAAATCTACTCACCTGTGAGACTGCAAACTGAATGTCTGGCCTCGTAATGCATACATAAATGAGGCAACCAACAGCTGTCTGATAGAGTGTGACATCAAAGTGATCTCCAGCATCATGAAGACTCAACTTCAAACCTGTCTCCATTGGAGTAGCAATAGGCTTGCAGTCTTCAAGGCCAAATCTCCGCAACAATGTTTCAATATACTTTGTCTGACACAAAGCAATACCTCCATCACACTGCTTAAATTGTATCCCCAAATAATGATGCAAATGCCCCAAATCTGACATCTCAAAAGAGGCATTCAAATCAGCCTTAAAATCAGCAATATGACTCTCATTTGGTCCTGTGAGCAGCATGTCATCGACATAGAGAGCAATGATTAGATGTACACCATCCACACGTTTAACATACAAAGTGCTTTCTGTTGGACTATTCTGAAACCCATGTGCAGTCAAATATGCATGTATTTTTTCATACCAAGCTCGTGGAGCTTGCTTTAAACCATATAAAGCCTTTTTTAACCTGCACACTTTGTTTTCCTGCCCTCTTTGAACAAAACCACGAGGCTGCGATACATACACCTCCTCATGCAAATCTCCATTTAAGAACGCAGTCTTTATGTCCAGCTGATGTACATTCCAACCATTATGAGCTGCTAATGCACAGATGCTACGAACAGTGGTCATACGACATGTGGGAGCAAAAGTCTCATCAAAATCAATGCCCTTCTCTTGAGCATAACCTTTTGCAACAAGCCTAGCCTTATGGCGATCCACTGTGCCATCAGGCTTACGCTTCAATTTGTATACCCACTTAGTGCCAATGGCCTTCTTGCCAGGGGGCAAGTCACATAAAGACCATGTACTATTCTTCATAATAGCATCGTATTCTGCTTGCATAGCAGCCATCCAATTTTCTGAACTTTGTGCCTCATCAAATGAAACAGGCTCACTTTCATCGCACATACTAGAAACAGCCAATGCATAACAATCTGACGCATAAGAGGCACCATGAGAGCCAGAACGAGTGCGACTAGACAAAGGGGCATCCAACTTGCTGTCACGCAAAGTCTGCACCAGCCATCTAGGCATGTTCCTAGAGCCCTCAATCTCTTGTCTCTCATCCTCAAGTGCATCATGCACATCTGCATCAGATATATGCTGATCTGTGCCATCATTTAAAACCTGCATAGGTTGAAAAACTGCCTCATGAGGTATTGCACTTGACTGTGCACCACTGAAAAGAGGCAACAATGTATCATAGACATCACGTGAGCTGATATCTGTCTCCTTAGTACATGAAACCAAGGGCTGAACTGCATCTTCCACAAATACAACATCACGGCTAACCAAAATGCGCTTTGTCTGTGGATGATACAAACGATAGCCTTTGCTCTCAGCACTATATCCAACAAAAATACATTTGACAGCTTTGTCATCCAATTTTCTGCGATGTTGCACAGGCACTAATGCATATGCCAGGCAACCAAAAACACGTAAATGGCCAACAGATGGCTTGCGGCTATGCCAAGCCTCATATGGAGTGACAACCTGTAATGCTTTGGTGGGACACCTGTTTAGTACATAAGTGGCACACATGACAGCCTCAAGCCAAAAACCATGTGGTAGACTTTGACTCTTAACCATACATCTTGCCATTTCCATGAGAGACCTGTTTTTTCTCTCAGCCACACCATTTTGCTGTGGTGTATACGGCACTGTACATTGGTGTTTTATCCCACGCTCAGCCAGAAATGCATTAAATTCTGAAGACATATACTCCCCCCCTCGATCTGAACGGAGGGTGCCCATCTTACTTTCTGACACATTTTCAGCCATAACCAAAAACTGTTTGAAGCACAAAAACACTTCGGACTTTGCCTTCAAAGGATATACCCATGCATGCCTGGTAAAATCATCAATGAAAGTCACGAAGTAAAGGTAGTTTCCAAATGATGGAGTTTGCATGGGACCACAAACATCACTGTGAACAAGCTGCAATCTGCGTTCAGCTCTCACTGATCCATCTTTGGGAAAGGAAGCACGCTGCATTTTACCCAATATGCAGCCCTCACAAACATGCTTGACAGGTGCCTCAAGCTTAGGCAAAGAAGACACCATTTCAGATTTCTGCAGGCGCAGCAAACTTGCAAAATTCAGATGACCAAAACGTGCATGCCACAGTTTTGCATTTGAAATAGCCTGCGTATCCATAATAGCACATGCTGAATCCTCTACACATTTGCCATCCATATTGAGCTTATACAGCCCTCGACATAGTGAACCAGATGCTACAATGATGTCACCACAAGAGAGATCATGAACAGTACATCTGTCATCCACAAATTTTACAACCAAACCTGTTTTGGCAAATGCGGAGACTGACAGCAGATTCTTTTTGATCCCTGGCACATACAATGCATCAAAAAGTGTAAAGGTGTTGCAATTTGCAACATTCAGCACAATCTGTCCAACTCCTTTAACGGGATAAGAGGAGTTATTGGCACAAGTGACAGTATTCCCTGTGGGAGCAGACTCAAGGAAAGTGAATAAACTGCGCTGCGAGGTGATATGCTTAGTGGCACCACTGTCAAAGTACCATACATCTGAATCTACTGCAGACATACATGTGTCATGCAAAGATGGGTCATAACTGCACTGCGCATTGAATGCCCATTCTGTATCTTGAACAACATTAGCAGATTCATTGTTAGAAGGAGAGGCATCTGCAACAGCCATACCAGCCTCTTTCTTCTTAGCCTCTTTCGCAGCCAGCTTAGGACACGCTTTGATGACATGATCATTTCCCTTACAGTACTTGCAAAATGTCTTCTGTTTGTCACCCTTCTTCTCATCTTTGTCTTCCTTCTTTGGTTGCGCAGCATTTGCAGATTTCTGCTTACTAGAAGAAAAGCCAGCTTTACCTTTCCCGCTTCTCTGACTAGCAACGAAAGCTTGATCTGCGACACGCATAATATTCCTGTTTTGCCTTGACTGGTCTTCTTGCAGCAAAACAGAAACTAACTCCTCAAATGATAAGGCATTGGGATTGCCTTTCATCATCAAGCGAAGAGTGGAAGCAAAACCCTGATAAGAATCTGGTAGACCATTCAAAACAGTCTGCACAAGTGAACTGTCTGACAGGATTTCATCTGCAGAAATGAGCTGCTCTTTGAAATCCTTGATCTTTGTCAAAAAGCTATCCATAGAATCACCTTCGTTCATATGCTCACTCTCCAACTGTTTTCGGAGGTAAGCAACACGAGCCTCATTTCTTGCCTGATACAATGTGGCAAGTACATCCCAAGCATCCTTAGAAGTCCTGCAGGAGCGAATATGTGGGATAATGGTACGTTTGACAGACAGCGCAATCAAGGCATGAGCCTGCGCATCTCTACCATCCCAGCGAATCTGCTCTGCTGAAAGTGGTGGTTCTCGAACAGCTGCTACAGCACTTGTGCCTGCACCATCATCAACAGTACCTGTTTCTGATGTGTTTGCAGCATTCCCAGCCACAATAGGACGTGCATCAATACCCTGCACAATGTTCCATAACCCCTTTGCTACCAATACATGTCGCATCATATATGCCCACAATGGATAGTTGGTGCCATCCAACTTATCCTCAGCAGCCAACATGCGGAATACATCATTGTTGTCAGCCATGGCCAATGACTGTACTACTAGATGTAAATGCTGTCTGTAAGAGGTAAACCTGTATAAAATCGACCTGTGCTATGTAGCACAGCCCAAAACAGACGAATGGGCACCTGTCCTGCAGATTTTAATCTTGACAAAAAATCTGCACAGTAGGACGATTTTGCCTGCGCAGTACTTGGAATGCAAAAACGGAGGGCGAAATGACTTCAGATCAAAATTCTGAAACGAACAAGCCCTACGGGCTTTCCCACGGCATATACTAACCTGCAGACGCTCGTGAAACCTCGTCGCAATCGGAGGAGATGAAGCGGCAGGTGCCGGTGATGCTGCCCGGGAGGAGGAAGCCTGCTCTGATACCAATTGTTGGAATTAGGGTTGCAGGAATGCACACACAACTTCAAGAAGATGAGGAAGCTTGAGCACAACACAGTAGTGTATTATGAGTGCCAAAAATGAAAGATAACAAGCCCTAGAAGATAATGGGCGTATATACAATGCACGGGGGAAAAAACCTCCTAGTGAGGGAAAAAGTGCCCCGGCGGTCCTAAGTGTGTTCACACACATCACTACTATAATATGGTAACAATATTCGTGCATCTTGTGAAATTACCCCCAGTTTGCGAGATGAGGACATCTCGCGTTTTTCAAGTGGGAGAGAATGTAAGATTCCTCCCCAGCCTCTCAAGATATCCAGCATCTTTCCTTGTAATCAATTCCCTCTTCAGAATTATAAGAGATCTCGTCTCTTCCTGTTTTGACATAGAGAGAGAAAATATTCTAGAGAGAGAATATTCAGATTTTTAATATTTTTGGATAGAAAATTATCTCATCTTTTTAAAATAAGTTTCCCTGAAACAAAAATTCAAAAAGAACTTTCCAATGTGCAATTGGAATTAATTGGAAATGGGTATAAAGGACCTTAGCTTCTAAGGGTCTAGATTTTCAGAAATTTTTGGATTATGGTCCAATTAAGGTTCCTATGGACCAATAGCATCAATCCATGTGTAGGGAGGAGATAAATCCAATTTTGTAAAAGAACATACCCAAAAATGAGTAAATGCTCACATAAGATGAAGAGTTGACTATGTACAAGGTTTATTAGTAAGAAACTATGAGTAATATAAAAAATATAAGATATTTTGGGTATCCAAAAATGAGTAAATGCTCACATAAGATGAAGAGTTGAAAATGTACAAAGTTTATTAGTAAAAAACTATGAGCAATATTAAAAATATGAGATATTTTGGGTATCCAAAAATGAGTAAATGCTCACATAAGATGAAGAGTTGAAAATGTACAAGGTTTATTAGTAAAAAACTATGAGCAATATTAAAAATATGAGATATTTTGGGTATAATGATTCCATTTTGACACATATGTAAGGAAGGGGAGTCCATTAAAGGAGGTGCATATTTCACATGCTTGAATGAGTTTTAAACTCAAAAATAATGTGATATTTTTATCTCTCCTCTCTCTTGAACCAAACCAAATCAAAAAGGAACCAAACCGAATAAAAAAGGAACCAAACTAGGTCCAAATCTAGTCCAAATTCAACCAAACTGAAATTGGAAAATTCTAGAAATCAGTTAGCTTTGGTTAGAGCCTCCCTCTCCTATAAATAGAACATGAATCCTTTGAAAAAAAGGAGGAGAATTTTACTATTCTAGAACTATGCTGAAATAATGCTAATATTTACTATTCTCTAAAATTCTCTCCAATTTGTAAGAAATTGGAGCTTCCCACTTTCTTCAATCTCCATTGGTGGCTCCATCAACATACTAAACCAATTGATTGGTTGGGGGCCTCTACCGTGAACAAAGAATCAAGTAATTTGTAAGGTAAGTGGTGAATTTTGAGCTTTTCTATAATCTTTCAATGTTTCTCTCTTCTCAACCCCTCTCAAGCTTGAGAAGCTTAATTGGAATGGTTTTTGAATGCTATTGAAGTAATTAATGAATGATAGAAAAGAATTACATAAATTTACATTTATGCTTAATTCTAATGGTTTTTATGTAATATCTCTCTCTCACTAAAGAAATGGTCATACTCATGACCTACTCTCAATCCAAATGAAGCTTTTCATAAAGCTTTTCCTTAATCGAGGATTTAATCTATGCTTAAGACCAAATTAATGGCTTTTCCTATGCTTTTAGTTTATGAATATTGATGATTCAATCCATTATGGGTTAATGATCCAATTAGGGATCATTCTAATCATTTTCTTAATGATAAGCTTTATCTTTTAAAATAATTGAGATTTATCAGTCATAGTAGCGGAGCTATGGCAAAATTTTTATAAAAATTACTCATAAAATAATTTCATTCAAAGCATGAAAAGAGGATTTCCTACCATATTCTAGGAATTATCATCCTAGATTAATTAAAAGAATTTTATTGTAATCATGGAGAATTTGATTTTTATGTTATGCATAATTAAGATGCATAAGAGATATTCTTTTATTAAAAGAATGATTTTTCATCATAAATGAATTGTATGCATAAACTTATGCATAAAGGATAAAAATTTTATATTAAAAGAATGATTTTTATCATAAAATAATTGTATACATAAATATATGCTTAAAGGATATAATTTTTATATTAAGAGTGTGATTTTCATCATAAATGGAATTTTTGCATAAATAAGAGGCATAAGAGAAATTCTTTTATTCTAAAAGTGTAATTCCTACTAAATTGGATTTATGCATAGGAAGATGCATAAAAGATTGATTTTATTTCGAAAGTGTTATTCTCCTAAAAATAGAATTTATGCATGCGTAAAGAAATCTTATATCAAATATAAGAATTCTCTTGTATTCTATAAATAGATATTGAGATGTGATAGGATGAGTTAAGAGTTATATGAGATGTGATAAGATTGAGTATGGGATGAGTAGATGTGGATGTATGGATGTGAATGTGGATGTGTATGTATAGATGTATGCATGTAGATGTGGATGTATAAATGTGCATGGAGATGTGGATGTATGCATGTAGATGTAGATGTATAGATGTGGATGTGAATGTGGAGGTGGATGTATGCATGTAGATGTAGATGTATGGAGGTGAATGTGAATGTGGATGTGGATGTATGCATAGAGATGTAGATGTATGCATGTAGATGTAGATATATGGATGTGAATGTGAATGTGGATGTGGATGTATGCATGGAGATGTGGATGTATACCTGTAGATGTAGATGTATGGATGTGAATGTGAATGTGGATGTGGATGTATGCATGGAGATGTAGATGTATAGATGTGGATGTGAATGTGGAGGTGGATGTATGCATGTAGATGTAGATGTATGGAGGTGAATGTGAATGTGGATGTGGATGTGGATGTATACATAGAGATGTAGATGTATGCATGTAGATGTAGATATATGGATGTGAATGTGAATGTGGATGTGGATGTATGCATGAAGATGTGGATGTATACATGTAGATGTAGATGTATGGATGTGAATGTGAATGTGGATGTGGATGTATGCATGTAGATGTAGATATATAGATGTGGATGTGAATGTGGAGGTGGATGTATGCATGTAGATGTAGATGTATAGATGTGGATGTGAATGTGGAGGTGGATGTATGCATGTAGATGTAGATGTATGGATGTAAATGTGGATGTGGATGTAGATGCATCCATGGAGATGTGGATATATGCATGTAGATGTAGATGTATGAATGTGGTTGTGGATGTATGCATGTAGATGTGAATGTACGCATATAGATGTGGATGTATGGATGTGAATGTGCATGTAGATGTGGATGTATGGATGAGGATGTATGAATGTGCATGTAGATGTGGATGTGAAAATAGATGTATGGATGTAGATGTGGATGTAAGGATGTGGATGTGGATGTGGATGTGGATATATGTATGGATGTGAATATATGATATGTGATGTGAAGGAATCTGAAGTGATGAGATGGAAAATGATGTGATGGGATGAGTATACATATAAATGGAATATGGAATAAGTAATGTGGATTGATGAGGGATAATGTGGAAAAATGAGAGTTAATATAGAAACTGTATTGTAAACTATTTGTAAATGCTGTTTGTAAATGACTGTTTTATGTCAAGAATGCTGGGAAAGCATTTTGACCATCTTGTGATTAAGGTCGTGGAGACCTAACTGATAAAGTTGCAACTGCTGAGGGACGGAGAGTCAATGGAGGACGTCTCGCGTAGCAAGGTCGCGACCGAGGTCTTGACCAGCCTCGGTTCGATTAAAATGGTGAGCTTCCGGTACGGTGGATGAGGGACCAAGGAAGCGGCCTATGAGTGAAGCGCTAGGTCACCTGCGAAGGATCCTAGAGGGTGCTGACCATACGGTGCTCGGGCTCTGGGTCGCCTAGGATACCCACACGTGCGTCGAGGAAGATACTGGAATAAGGAGTAAGAGTTGTTTTCTGAAACCGGGCATGGATCTGGTTGATTGACCTTGCTGGTCTTCAATGGATGAGTCCATGGCTCTTTATATGGATCTGTTGGTTGATCTTGCTGATCTTCAACGAGCGTCCATCTTGATTTTTATAAGTGATTATATTGCCGAGTATTATGGGCTAGGAACTATTGAAAAGGCCCCTGCGTGGACAGGTGGTGAGCGTTCTAGTTGCCAATGATGCCATAGATACTCTGATGGGAAATTATGAATCAATCGGATAAATTGGAAGATTGTGATCAGTGATACTATGGTTTTATTAAAGGATTGTTTTAAAACTGGTTGAATCTGTGAAAAGGCAATTTCATATTGGGTGTGTAAGTGGTGTGACTAGTCACTATTTTTGCATGAACATCCGGCTAGGGGGCCTTGGAACTCTTTTCCTTGGTACCCGGGACAAAACCTAACCAAATTCTTAAGTGGATCCCATCACTACAGTGGTTGGGCGGTTGGCTAACCCATGGGACTAGATGGGATTAGGCTGGACTGATGGATCTGTAAATCGAGACTCAATTTCTGTTATTACGATAGATGAAGTAAATCCCGGATAGTAATTGTTCTATGGATAGGAATCAACGGATGTGTCTCTTGATGGGGAAAAAAGCGTTGATCCCAATGATCCAAGTGCAAGTTTCTTCCTTGATCTGGCCGAATATCTAAGTTATAGGTGCAGTCGGATCAGTTTGATCACTAATGGTCTTGACTACGTTAGAGTAAAAAGTTATCCTGGAGGAATCGCCCGTGCTTTCTGGATAAGGGAAGTTTTTCCGGGTTCGGTTTTGGAAAAACCGGCGGATTAGTCTTTTGTTCGGATATCCGTGGACGAGGCCCCGAGTGTGGGACCCTACCTCGCGCAAGAAGTGCTACTTCCGCTGCTAGTACCCCGAATCCGTTGCGCAGTGGGAACAGGGATCTCACAATAACACTTTAGTAATAAAAAACTTCCTTTATGCATCTTTCTATGCATAAAAAGTAAATTTAATAAGAATAAATCTTTTGTAATAAAAAAAAATTCCTTTATGCATCTTTCTATGCATAAAAATCAAATTTAATAAGAATAACTCTTTTGTAATAAAAAAACTCCTTTATGGATTTTTCTATGCATAAAAATCAAATTTAATAAGAATAACACTTTTTTAATTAAAAACATTCGTTTGTGCATATTTCTATGCATAAAAATCAAATTTAATAAGAATAACACTTTTGTAATAAAAAATTCCATTATGCATCTTTCTATACATAAAAATCAAATTTAATAAGAATATCAGTGATATCCATGCATATTCATAGGTGAATATGTACATGGAGTAATTAGAATATTTTTTTTAGATGCAAAAATGGTGGGAATTACTCTTTTGGAATAAAATAAAAATAAACTTTTTTTTTCACAAAATTTTGGAAAATTTTGCCATAAAACCTCCTTTGTATGGCTGACCATTTCTCTTTTTTTTATCTTTCTTTATTTAACCTAAATAACCCAATTTAGAATTATAGAACTCTAATCTACATAATATTCAAGAGAGTAAACAATAAGAAGAGTTTAATTAATCACTTAGTTAATCTTTCTAGGATGGAGAAAGGTTGGAATGTAAAGAAGAGAAGGGGGTGGCCTTTTTATTAAAGGCATAGCATTTGAATTTAATTCAAACATTTGTAAAACATGAAAATCAAGAAAACCATAGATTTTTCATTCAACAAAGTAAGAAAATTAGCTTACATGGAGCTTGTAAGCTCTCCTTTGGCTTGAGGGATTGAGGGTTCTACTATTTTTTGAAGCAATAGTGGCCACCAATTTACTTTGGAGAGAATTAGGCTAAAAACAATTGAATTATTAAAAAATTCAATGTAGATGGCTCAGGATAGGAGCAGAGAAACACTGCATAAACACCATTAAGATTTTACAAAGGGAGAGGCTTTTATTTATAGGAAAAAGTGAGCCTCTAACCAAGGAAACCGATTCTAGAATTTTCCAGATCAGTTTGGTCAATTTTTTACCATTTTTAGGTTTGTTCAGCTTACTTTTTGGATCTAGTTTTGAAATAGGAGAGAGGAGAGATGAAAATATCTCATTTTATTGATTAAGAATTGGGAGTAATGATGAGAAAAAGGCGCCTACTTCATGAGGGGAGATCCCCACATTGAGGTGTCAAAATTCAGTTTTTTAATTCTTTTCTTTGTTCCTTAGTCCACTCTTCATGTTGTGTGAGCATTTACTCATTTTTTTTAGGGGGTTTTCTTTTATTCTTCAATTTATCTCCTCCCTAAATTTGGATTAATCTTATTGGTCCATAGGAACCTTAATTGGACCATAATCTGAAAATTTCTGAAAATCTGGACCCTTAGGCTAAGGTCCTTTATACCTATTTTCAATTAATTCCAATTGCACATTGGAAAGTTCTTTTTGAATCTCTGTTTCAAGGGAAACCATTTTAGACACTAGGAGGATTTTTATATCCAAAATATCTCAATTTTGAATTACCTCCCTCTAGACATTTTCTCTCTCCAGGGCAAAACAGGGTAAAATAGGACCTTTCTTTTATTTCAGAGAGGGGAATAATTATAAGATCAGAAGGGGAGGTTCTTACACTTGCACACCTCAAAAGGTGGATGGAGGAATCTACATCCTACCCCACTTAAGAAATGCGAGATGTCCTCATCTCGCAAACTAGAGGACAACTCTTTCCCTTAAGATCCAATTAATTCTGGGGTTCCTTATAGTCTAATGAACCCAACAAAATCCTGGCATAAAGATCCCTTATATAGAACTCATCATCAGATAACAATCCATTCACATCATATCATTCATATCCTTAACACAATAATGGTCCATTAGATCGAAATTTCCATCTGAACATTCCTCCATGGGAATTTCAATTATACAGGTTTTGAATTTGTCATCCCTTAACTTGATCCACTAGGTCAAGTGTTAACAGTAGCAATCTGTCAGCATAATCCACTAATCTCATAGTGATTTGCTAAAGTCATTATCATCATTCCAGTTACGAGAACATCATCATAGGGACTCGTCCCATTCATCCTCATTGTGGTTTTGCTCAGCTTCTCGCTTTTCAACCAAAATTGAGGAATCATCATTTTTCAATCAGAATCCAATTCAACTCATCACCAAAATTTTAAAATCATATCAACCACATTCGAATTCATCATCTGGATAGCATTTTTGCTTATAATTTCAAGGTCTTAGATTTACTTGTATATATTGCTAGTAAAGAGTTGCAGTTACACCCTCAGTATATACGGGTAGTCATGGTCCTTGGAATTTTAAGGTAAATACCATCATGTCTAGGCCTCAAGCAAGTCAAGGATTCCATGCAATTGCGATATTTCCATCTGAAGACCCAATTACTAATTTATGAATTTCAGTTTGAATATCAATTTGTATGAATTTCATCACACAATTACAAGCTTTTACTCCTACTTCATAAATTTTTGACATTACTAGTTTCTCGGTTGATCCACTTTAGCCAATTTGCTCTGATACCAGCTGAGAGATCCCTGTCCCCTCTACGCAACGAATTCAGGGTGCTAGCAGCAGAAGTAGCACTTTTTGCATGGAGCAAGGTCCCTCACTCGAGGCCTCGCCCACGTATATCTGGACAAGAGACTAATCCCTCGGGTCTTCCAAAACCGAACTCGGAAAAACTTCCCTCGCTCGGAAAGCACGAGCGATTCCTCCAGGATATTTTTACTCTAACGTAGTCAAGAGCTTTAACTAACTGAATTGATCTGACCAAACCCATAAGTCCCATAGTCAGATCAAGGAAAAGACTTGCACTTGGATCATAGAGACCAACACTTTTTTCCTCATTGAGAGACACGGCCGTTGATTCTTTTCCATAGAAGTTCTTTTTTGTGATTTACCTCATCTATCATACCATAACAGAATTGAGTCTCATTTTAGGGATCCATCAGTCTAGCCTAACCCCATCCAATCCCACGGGTTAGCCAACCGCCCAACCACTGTAGTGATGGGATCCATTAAAGAATTTGGTTAGGTTTTGTCTCCCAGGTACTAAGGAAAAGAGTTCCTAGGTACCCTAGCCGGATATTCGTGCAAACTTAAAACTAGTCACACCACTTACACACCCAATATGAAATTGCCTTTTTCACAAATTCAGTTGTCTTTAAAACAATCTTTTAATGAAACTATAGTATCACTGATCATAATCCTCCAAAATATCCGATTGAATCCTAATTTCCAATTTTTCATTCTCATTGGTGTACCTATGGCATCATTGGCAACTAGAACGCTCACCACCTATCCACTCAAGGGCCTTTTCGTTCCTAGCTCATAGCACCCAGTAATATATTCACTTATAAAAATCAAAACGGAATCTTTGTTGAAGATCAGCAAGATCAACCAATAGATCCATATGAAAGAGCCATGGACTCATCCGTTTTGAGGACCAGCAAGGTCAATCAACCAGATCCATGCTCGAATTCAGAGAACATCTCTTACTCCTTGTTCCAAATCTTCCACTACGTACGTGTGGGTATCTTCGGCGACTCAGAGCCTGAGCACCGTATGGTTAGCACCCTCTAGAATAGCAGCGAAGCTATGGCATAAGTTTTAGAAAATAATACATATCTTATTTTTATGCATAATGCTAAAAGAGGACTTCCTACCATATTCTAGGATTGGACATCCTATGCAAAAAAAATGATTTTCATCATATTCATGAGAAATACTTTTTTTATAATTATGCATAATTAATTGATTATGAGAAAAGAGTAATTTTTGGTAAATTTATTTTTGTGCAAAAAGAGAAATTCCATGATATTTGAGATCCAAGTAATTAAATGATAAAAGAGGAATTTTTGGTAAATTTATTTTATGCAAAAAGAGGAATTCCCATGATATTTGAGATCCAAGTAATTAAATGGTAAAAGAGGAATTTTTGGCATAATTCCAATTATGCACATTTATCAAAAGTAAAATTTTGAGTATTATTATTTTTATTGGAAAATATGGGTAGAATTGATTTTTGTAAATCCCATGAATCTTTTATTCAAAAAGAAGAATATTAAATATATCTTACTTGAGAAACTTGAGAAAAGAATGTGAAAATATCCATCGAGAAAACTTGGATAATTCTTATTCACAGAAAAAGGGAATTTGGAATCCGTGGTGGGGGGGGAGGATCGAGGATCTAATGAGTAAACGAAAGTTTAGATATTTAGTTCTCATTAATGAAGCGTAAGGAATGAAAATACAATATGTAAATGCTCTTTTTGAGTTTTTACTATTCAATTCTGATAAGGTTTATTTTCCTTTTTTAAACCTTCAACAACACTCTGATACGTAAATTCAATGGGATATGATATGGATGTGATGTGATGTGAATATGATATGATGATGTGAATATGATATGATGAGATGTGATGTGAATGGATGTGATGTGATGTGAATATGATATGATGAGATGTAAATGGATGTGAACGTGATGTGAATGGATGAGATGTGAATATGATATGATGATGTGAATATGATATGATGAGATGTGATGTGAATGGATGTGATGTGATGTGAATGGATGTGATGTGATGTGAATATGATATGATGAGATATAAATGGATGTGAACGTGATGTAATGAGATGTGAATGGATGAGATATAAATGGATGTGAACGTGATGTGATGAGATGTGAATGGATGAGATGTGATGTGATGAGATGTGGATCTGAATGAATATAAATGGATGTGATGTAGGGTGGTTGCAAGATGAGGTTATCTAGTTTCATGTCGTGGGCGCCCTTGGCTTTAGCTGAAAAACAAGCATTTTTTCAAGAAGAATAGCCAATCTCTCATAGTTAGCCAAGGAGTTTCACTTCAAGGTCTTCTAATGAAACATCATATGCAAAGTTGGGCACCTAAAACTATAATCTGATCAAATATCCAATAATTGCAAATCCCCTTTTCTTTGGGAACCAAGTTTGTATACAGGCCCTGTCCTAGGTTTAGATAGGTATAGTGAATGTGAGTAAATTGCCTATAACTTTTACATTATTACTCATATGATGTTCCCACTTTGCATATCACAAATACAAATAACATAGAGCTTAACTTGATTTATCGAGTAATTTTTGATGTGTTCTACTATTTTCTTTATTATTTAAAAGATATTAGAATTGTTAAAAAACATACTATTTTATCCTCCCACCACATCTACCATTTAAAATGCTCAAATTGTATGGATCTAGTGATGATTAGATTGGAAAAGATTAGTATAATGTGGGTATAAGGTAAAATTACAAATCTAACGGTTTGATTTTTGTAGATTTACTTTGGAAAATTTATTATGACTGTTAGAGGCCCATTAAATCAATAGTAATTTAATTCTAGAAAATCAAATATTGAATCTTTCAATCTAAAAACTCAAGGGATCAATACTCTTGTTGCCATGAATTTATTAAAAAAAATTTGGCTTGATTTGAGTATGGGAAGGTCCATTTTCAATCCTCCCAAGTGAAAATTCCCATATTGTGTCCACTCTCCCCTTTTCAAGTCTAAAACCAATCCTAGTTAGGTTTGGAAATCTAGGCTTGGTAAACTTCACAGCTTAGGTTTCATTCCATGTGTGAGGCTTGGGTAGGCCCAAACCTTATATATGCATGCCACTTTATGTCCACGTGAGCATCTAGAGGATCCACATAAGCAGCTTGCCACCTCCACCCTCCATGTCAACATGGTCAACCTAGTTGACTCCCCACCTCATCATCCTAGTCATCATTAATGCCACATCATCTTGCCACCTTTGCATGCCACCTCGCACATGGTGACATGGCATGCCACATCATGGAATTGCCACATCAACCATAATAGTACCACATGTCAAGAGAATGCCACGTGTCATGCACGCTTGTGACACGTGGCATCTCCTTCCCACCTCCCCTCTTTTTTCAAAAATATATTTTTGGAAAAGTTAATTTAGTAATTTAGAGAAATAGAATATAGAAATTTGAATAATAAAATATATGTAACTTATTAAATAAAAGAATTTAAAATCACTAATTTTAAAGGATTATATTTTGGGATTAGATCAATAAAAATATTATTAAAGATCATATTATTAATTTAAAAAATAATAATTTTTTTAATTTTATATTTCTTGAAAATTTTTTATGTAGAATAAACCTTTGAATAAAATTTGAAAAAAATACTTTATTTAAAAAAGCAGTTATATAATTATAAAATAAAAGATATCTTTAAAGATATATTTATATATCTAGTAATGATAAATATTTAGACTTGTTAATAAATATTATAAATAATATTAATTTTTAAGTGGATAATAGTTTATCTTTAATTATCTTTATGTTTATCTTAGTTATCCAATCAATCCAGTGAGATTTGAAGTGGATAACCTATTTTTCCTATATAATCACACATCTCTAGTACTATCCCACACTTATCTCTAGTACTATCCCATCATTGAGCCTACTATAATATTTTCTCTCTTAGCTTCCTTGAGAATGGGTTCTCAAAGTCGTAGGAGTCGGAAACGTGATAGGACTAGACTCCCCCCCATCCACCAAGTTCAAGAGGAGGAGAGGAGAAGGGTAGCTCGTGAGAGAAAGAGAGAGTGGAGAGCAAGTCAACGAGCAACACCTTCCGTTGGCGATGATCCAAGCCTTGCTCCTCCTCTTCCACTTCCTCTCCCTTCACCCTCTTCCCCCCCACTACCCCTTAGTTTAGATAATCCACATGAACCCGCCCTTCTTGAGTCCTCTCTTCTACAAGAACCCACCCCCCCTCCTTTGGGCGCCCTTCGTGTGGATAGGAAAGAACTATCAAAGTCAGGGGCACATCGTCGTGCCCATGCAATCTTCCATTCCTATTTCAAAGACCTCACGTCTTCATCACAGGCATGTGTGCTTGATGCTTTGATTGATCTGCCCAACATGGCCAAGTGCAGGGCGCTTTCCGACATTGGAGGTCGAAGAGAGAGGAGAGCTGGCATGGCGGTGCTACAAAGTGTTCGTCATTCCTATATAGTTAACAAGAAGAGGAACTCTGCGGACGCTTTAGCTGCTCGACGGGCTATTGTGGGAGCCATAAGTAGCTCCCAAATGAAGGGTAAGGTTAGTGCCACATCTCGCATCCTTTCCATAGCACCACACGCACTTAGAGTTGGGTCTATTAGGCGACAAAGTTTAGATGCCAATGAGGTTGGTGCTATGTGGGCGAGTAGTGGTCGTGTAGCTAGGCATGATCGCCTACTAGATGAAACCACTAGAACCTTGATAGAAAGTTTTTGGGAGGAGAATTGTCGTGCATCGCCAGTTTTCAAGAAAGCTTTGCGTAAGAGAGTGACAAGAGGAGTGTTCATTGAGCACGGTGCTTGCTTTCTTGAAATGTCCCAAACTGAGTTGTATTCTCAGTTTGTGGCTTCGTATCCAAAGCTTAAAATTGGGCAAAGGTCATTTGAGGGGTGTAAGCCTTGGTTTGTGAGGTACTCACGTCAGCGTGACACATGTTGTTGTCGCTACCATGTTGAGTTCAAACTTTTTTATGATGTGTTCCGTTCTCTTAGTAGGCATAGAGAGTTACCTCGTAGTCCACGTGATTTCATCCACTCTCTTTTGTGTGCACGCACGGAGGATGCCCAGTTCCATAGGATGCCTTGTGTGGAGAGCAATTGCACATCATGTGGTTCACTTGCACATCTACAGATGGTAGATCTTGATGCAAGTGACCAAGAGATAGTGGCATGGCAACGTTATGAGTATGTGACACACCAGCTCCAGAGTGGTGGACAGTCCAGGAAGTTGCAGCTCGTGGACAAACAAACACCACGTTGTCACTTCACAGCCACATTTAGGGAGCAGATCTACCCCTACATACGGCACAGTCATTGTGCCAAGTGGCAGGATCGTCAGTTCCGAGCATGCCTAGCAGAGTTTCCTATTGGTGTGGTCGTCTCTGTGATTGATTTTGCAGAGAACTACACTTTCACACCTTTTCAGGAGATACAATCTGAGTATTACTTCTCAGAGCAGGTAATGGTTATATTTTGTAATATTTGTTTTGTGTTTGAGCTACATTACTTAATTGATTTTTTGTGTCCTAAACGTATGTATTGCTTACCTCACCAGGTTGCTATTTTGGTCCACATTAGCAATCGACATGCAGAGGCTCATGTAGATGGGATAGCGAGTACCCCCGAGACCCGTGTCATTATTCGAGAGTATCATTTCTATATCAGTGATGATCGTTCACATGATGCACATTTTGTGCAACACTTTTTTCGTCTCCATGACGATTTTTTAGGAGATTGTGGGATCAGACATGTCCAGCGATGGGTTTGGTCGGATGGTTGTGGCGCACAGTTCAAGTCATCACGTCAATTCTATTGGCTCTACAGGTAGTACTTATGTCTTTCTTACATTTACAATTAAACTAAATTCACTAGAACATCTTAAAGAAAACAATAACTAAGACTATCTTTTATGGATTTATAGGTGGCATGTGTAGTCTAGTATCCCAGTGATTTGGTCATTCTTTGAGACTGGTCACGGGAAGGGTGAGCATGATGGTGCAGGCGCGTGTGTGAAACGTGCCTTGAGGCGTCATCAGCTGCGACAGGATGCTCAGCGGTTAAGAGATGCGGGCCACGTAGTCGAGTGGTGCTCCCAACATTTGTGTGGGAGTGCAGCATCATCGTACCCCAAACGTGATGCTCGGATTGTCAGGAGATTTTTTTGGCATGTGGATGGTGGCATGATTGACCGTAGAGCCTCCCATGATTGTGACACAGTACCTGGCACCTTGGGCTTACATTCCATCAGGAGCACGTGCATGGCGGCCCCCACGATTTACACACGACGGTTTGCATGCTTCTGTGGAGCATGTATGGATGGCGATTGGTCACATTGTGTCTCGAGAGGATGGGCAGATGCATGGATACAGACATTCCTCTCCCCCGAGCATCCTTCACATCCCAGTGGTGTCTGATGAGCACACAGGTCCTGCGTTCATGGTCAGTTATGATGACCTGACAGATTTGCTACAGGAGGGTGATGTATTTGCTGTTATTGCCAGTGAGGTAAATAGCGAGGGAGTAGACTACTATCTGATGAGTTGCACTAGGCCAAAGTGCATGCTTGACCAGCATACAGTGGATGATCATGGGTTTTCTTATGACGCCCATAGCATGATTGTGGCAGGCCGGTTCTACCAGCAGATTCGAGTCTTGAGTTCCAGCAGTGGAAGTGGGAGTTAGAGGCATTTCAGTTCTCTCATCTAGTGGTTGCTACCAGGCTCACTCTTGTTCGAGTACAGAGCCGAAAACATAGTTCTCACCCTCGTTTTCGGCTTCGAGTGGATGACCATGAGAGCATTCTAGAGCAGTTGAGAGCTAGAGAGGGTGCTGCTGACTAGATCTCTATCTTGATAGTGACTAAACTCAGACTAGCTGGGTTAGCTCACTTACATTGTACTTAGATTTTTGGGCAGTGACTAACCTCAGACTAGCTGGGGTAGCTCATTTTCATTCTGATGTACTTATTTGATGTTTATATCATTATGAGTTTTCTCATTATTGAGTATCATCACATTTTAGTTGATGTTCTTGATTTTATTATATTTTTTAACACTTTGGCTATCATATTGTTTGTTGAAAATCTCCATGCCATCGTACCCAAACATGCTCTGATGGGGACCAAACTTTGCAAGCATGGGGAGGGGACCCACCCCCACATGCTTGCAAAGTTTGGTCACAATCAAAACATGTTTGGATTGGTAATTAGCGCCCAGTGCGGGTTTTTGAAGACTCTTGGTGCTTAAGAGGCCATGGAAAATCCGGGCCTTCCCCATACCATCGTACCCAAACATGCTCCGATGGGGACCAAACTTTGCAAGCATGTGGGGGTGGGTCCCCCCCACATGCTAGCAAAGTTTGGTCACAATCAGAGCATGTTTGGATTGGCAATTAGCGCCCAGTGCGGGTTTTTCAAGTCTCTTGGTGCTTAAGAGGCCATGGAAAATCCGGGCCTTCCCCATACCATCGTACACAAACATGCTCCGATGGGGACCAAACTTTGCAAGCATGTGGGGGTGGGTCCCCCCCACATGCTTGCAAAGTTTGGTCACAATCAGAGCATGTTTGGATTGGCAATTAGCGCCCGGTCTGGATTTTTCAAGTCTCTTGGTGCTTAAGAGGCCATGGAAAATCCGGGCCTTCCCCATACCATCGTACCCAAACATGCTCCGATGGGGACAAAACTTTGCAAGCATGTGGGGGTGGGTCCCCCCCACATGCTTGCAAAGTTTGGTCACAATCAGAGCATGTTTGGATTGGTAATTGGCGCCCAGTGCGGGTTTTTCAAGTCTCTTGGTGCTTAAGATGCCATGGAAAATCCGGGCCTTCCCCATACCATCGTACCCAAACATGCTCCGATAGGGACCAAACTTTGCAAGCATGTGGGGGTGGGTCCCCCCCACATGCTTGCAAAGTTTGGTCACAATCAGAGCATGTTTGGATTGGTAATTGGCGCCCAGTGCGGGTTTTTCAAGTCTCTTGGTGCTTAAGAGGCCATGGAAAATCCGGGCCTTCCCCATACCATCGTACCCAAACATGCTCCGATGGGGACCAAACTTTGCAAGCATGTGGGGGGGGACTCTCTTGGTGCTTAAGAGGCCATGGAAAATCCGGTCCTTCCCCATACCATCGTACCCAAACATGCTCCGATGGGGACCAAACTTTGCAAGCATGTGGGGGGGACCCCCCCACATGCTTGTTCCCCATCGGAGGGTCCCCCCCACATGCTTGCAAAGTTTGGTCCCCATCGGAGCATGTTTGGGTACGATGGTATGGGGAAGGACCGGATTTTCCATGGCCGGGTCCCCCCCACATGCTTGCAAAGTTTGGTCCCCATCGGAGCATGTTTGGGTACGATGGTATGGGGAAGGACCGGATTTTCCATGGCCTCTTAAGCACCAAGAGACTTGAAAAACCCGCACCACCGGGCGCCAATTGCCAATCCAAACATGCTCTGATTGTGACCAAACTTTGCAAGCATGTGGGGGGGACCCACCCCCACATGCTTGCAAAGTTTGGTCCCTATCGAAGCATGTTTCGGTACGATGGTATGGGGAAGGCCCGGATTTTCCATGGCCTCTTAAGCACCAAGAGACTTGAAAAACCCGCACTGGGCGCTAATTGCCAATCCAAACATGCTCTCATTGTGACCAAACTTTGCAAGCATGTGGGGGGGACCCACCCCCACATGCTTGCAAAGTTTGGTCCCCATCGGAGCATGTTTCGGTACGATGGTATGGGGAAGGCCCGGATTTTCCATGGCCTCTTAAGCACCAAGAGACTTGAAAAACCCGCACTGGGCGCCAATTACCAATCCAAACATGCTCTGATTGTGACCAAACTTTGCAAGCATGTGGGGGGGACCCACCCCCACATGCTTGCAAAGTTTTGTCCCCATCGGAGCATGTTTGGGTACGATGGTATGGGGAAGGCCCGGATTTTCCATGGCCTCTTAAGCACCAAGAGACTTGAAAAATCCAGACCGGGCGCTAATTGCCAATCCAAACATGCTCTGATTGTGACCAAACTTTGCAAGCATGTGGGGGGGACCCACCCCCACATGCTTGCAAAGTTTGGTCCCCATCGGAGCATGTTTGTGTACGATGGTATGGGGAAGGCCCGGATTTTCCATGGCCTCTTAAGCACCAAGAGACTTGAAAAACCCGCACTGGGCGCTAATTGCCAATCCAAACATGCTCTGATTGTGACCAAACTTTGCTAGCATGTGGGGGGGACCCACCCCCACATGCTTGCAAAGTTTGGTCCCCATCGGAGCATGTTTGGGTACGATGGTATGGGGAAGGCCCGGATTTTCCATGGCTTCTTAAGCACCAAGAGACTTGAAAAACCCGCACTGGGCGCCAATTACCAATCCAAACATGCTCTGATTGTGACCAAACTTTGCAAGCATGTGGGGGGGACCCACCCCCACATGCTTGCAAAGTTTGGTCCCCATCGCAGCATGTTTGGGTACGATGGTATGGGGAAGGCCCGGATTTTCCATGGCCTCTTAAGCACCAAGAGACTTGAAAAACCCGCACTGGGCGCGAATTACCAATCCAAACATGCTCTGATTGTGACCAAACTTTGCAAGCATGCGGGGGTGGGGTCACCCCCGCATGCTTGCAAAGTTTGGTCACAATCAGAGCATGTTTGGATTGGTAATTCGCGCCCAGTGCGGGTTTTTCAAGTCTCTTGGTGCTTAAGAGGCCATGGAAAATCCGGGCCTTCCCCATACCATCGTACCCAAACATGCTGCGATGGGGACCAAACTTTGCAAGCATGTGGGGGGGTCCCCCCCACATGCTTGCAAAGTTTGGTCCCCATCGGAGCATGTTTGGGTACGATGGCCTTCTCCATACCATCGTACCCAAACATGCTCCGATGGGGACCAAACATTGCAAGCATGTGGGGGGGTCCCCCCCACATGCTTGCAATGTTTGGTCCCCATCGGAGCATGTTTGGGTACGATGGTATGGGGAAGGCCCGGATTTTCCATGGCCTCTTAAGCATCAAGAGACTTGAAAAATCCGGACCGGGCGCTAATTGCCAATCCAAACATGCTCTGATTGTGACCAAACTTTGCAAGCATGTGGGGGGGACCCACCCCCACATGCTTGCAAAGTTTGGTCCCCATCGGAGCATGTTTGGGTACAATGGTATGGGGAAGGCCCGGATTTTCCATGGCCTCTTAAGCACCAAGAGACTTCAAAAACCTGCATTGGGCGCGAATTGCCAATCCAAACATGCTCTCATTGTGACCAAAATTTGCAAGCATGTGGGGGGGACCCACCCCCATATGCTTGCAAAGTTTGGTCCCCATCGGAGCATATTTGGGTACGATGGTATGAGGAAGGCCCGGATTTTCCATGGCCTCTTAAGCACCAAGAGACTTGAAAAACCCGCACTGGGCGCCAATTACCAATCCAAACATGCTCTGATTGTGACCAAACTTTGCAAGCATGTGGGGGGGACTCACCCCCACATGCTTGCAAAGTTTGGTCCCTATCGGAGCATGTTTGGGTACGATGGTATGGGGAAGGCCCGGATTTTCCATGGCCTCTTAAGCACCAAGAGACTTGAAAAACCCGCACTGGGCGCCAATTACCAATCCAAACATGCTCTGATTGTGACCAAACTTTGCAAGCATGTGGGGGGGACCCACCCCCACATGCTTGCAAAGTTTGGTACCCATCGGAGCATGTTTGGGTACGATGGTATGGGGAAGGCCCGGATTTTCCATGGCCTCTTAAGCACCAAGAGACTTGAAAAACCCGCACTGGGCGCCAATTACCAATCCAAACATGCTCTGATTGTGACCAAACTTTGCAAGCATGTGGGGGGGACCCACCCCCACATGCTTGCAAAGTTTGGTCCCCATCGGAGCATGTTTGGGTACGATGGTATGGGGAAGGCCCGGATTTTCCATGGCCTCTTAAGCACCAAGAGACTTGAAAAACCCGCACTGGGCGCCAATTACCAATCCAAACATGCTCTGATTGTGACCAAACTTTGCAAGCATGTGGGGGTGGGTCCCCTCCCCATGCTTGCGAAGTTTGGTCCCCATCGGAGCATGTTTGGGTACGATGGTATGGGGAAGGCCCGGATTTTCCATGGCCTCTTAAGCACCAAGAGACTTGAAAAACCCGCACTGGGCGCTAATTGCCAATCCAAACATGCTCTGATTGTGACCAAACTTTGCAAGCATGTGGGGGGGACCCACCCCCACATGCTTGCAAAGTTTGGTCCCCATCGGAGCATGTTTGGGTACGATGGTATGGGGAAGGCCCGGATTTTCCATGGCCTCTTAAGCACCAAGAGACTTGAAAAACCCGCACTGGGCACCAATTACCAATCCAAACATGCTCTGATTGTGACCAAACTTTGCAAGCATGTGGGGGGACCCACCCCCACATGCTTGCAAAGTTTGGTCCCTATCGGAGCATGTTTGGGTACGATGGTATGGGGAAGGCCCGGATTTTCCATGGCCTCTTAAGCACCAAGAGACTTGAAAAACCCGCACTGGGCGCCAATTACCAATCCAAACATGCTCTGATTGTGACCAAACTTTGCAAGCATGTGGGGGGGAACCCACCCCCACATGCTTGCAAAGTTTGGTCTACATCGGAGCATGTTTGGGTACGATGGTATAGGGAAGGCCCGGATTTTCCATGGCCTCTTAAGCACCAAGAGACTTGAAAAACCCGCACTGGGCGCCAATTACCAATCCAAACATGCTCTGATTGTGACCAAACTTTGCAAGCATGTGGGGGGGACCCACCCCCACATGCTTGCAAAGTTTGGTCCCCATCGGAGCATGTTTGGGTACGATGGTATGGGGAAGGCCCGGATTTTCCATGGCCTCTTAAGCACCAAGAGACTTGAAAAACCCGCACTGGGCGCCAATTACCAATCCAAACATGCTCTGATTGTGACCAAACTTTGCAAGCATGTGGGGGGGACCCACCCCCACATGCTTGCAAAGTTTGGTCCCCATCAGAGCATGTTTGGGTACGATGGTATGGGGAAGGCCCGGATTTTCCATGGCCTCTTAAGCACCAAGAGACTTGAAAAACCCGCACTAGGCGCCAATTACCAATCCAAACATGCTCTGATTGTGACCAAACTTTGCAAGCATGTGGGGGGGACCCACCCCCACATGCTTGCAAAGTTTGGTTCCCATCGGAGCATGTTTGGGTACGCTGGTATGGGGAAGGCCCGAATTTTCCATGGCCTCTTAAGCACCAAGAGACTTCAAAAACCCGCACTGGGCGCTAATTACCAATCCAAACATGCTCTGATTGTTACCAAACTTTGCAAGCATGTGGGGGTGGGTGCCCCCCCATGCTTGCAAAGTTTGGTCCCCATCAGAGCATGTTTGGGTACGATGGCATGGAGATTTTCAACAAACAATATGATAGCCAAAGTGTTAAAAAATATAATAAAATCAAGAACATCAACTAAAATGTAATGATACTCAATAATGAAAAAACTCATAATGATATAAACATTAAATAAGTACATCAGAATGAAAATGAGCTACCCCAGCTAGTCTGAGGTTAGTCACTGCCCAAAAATCTAAGTACAATGTAAGTGAGCTAACCCAGCTAGTCTGAGTTTAGTCACTATCAACAGCAACCCAATCAAAATCGTCATCTCTAACTGCCGGTCGACGTGTGCGTCGAGGCTGCTGTGCACGTCGAGGAGGCTGTGCCGGCTGCGGGGGTCGTCGAATGTCTGCGGGGAGGTCTGCCTCAAAGGCAGGATCGTGAGCTGGTGCCGGTGTACTCGGGAGCTCACGAGTCCCAAAAGCTGCTATGGCCCTCTCTCTCTCTCTACGTCGTGCTAATGCAAGACGCCTCTGTCTGTAAACCCAAAATCTATAATCTGCAATGGTGCGTGTCTGCCACTCTGCTCGTGTAAGCTCCTCTGCTGTAAGGACACGCTGCTCATGAGAAGCAGCACTGCTGCTAGCACCATCACCCGCCACTAGGGCCAGCACCACCCACGCGCTCATATGCTGTGACCGGGCTCTCATGTAGGACTCTCTGGTAAGCGTCGAACTCATGTGAGCTCCACTCTATCTCAGGAGGCACCTCAAGCTCCTGGGCTCTATCGTCGAAGGCGTCGAGTCCCAAGTCCATAGCTGATGTAAAGTCGACAGGCCTGCCAGTCCTAGCATCTACTCGAACAAGGCCTGGGTGAAGATCATCGACGCCCAATACCATGTACGTTGCTAGGTCGACGCGTGCACGGCAGGAGGGGCATGCTGAGAACCGGACTAGCTCCTGGGTGATGCAAGACAAGTGGAAAATATGTCCACATCCCAGGGCATATCCTCCTGTACTATCAATGTCCTCGATACATAAAGAGCAGCACGCATCACGTAGGAAGGGTGGTGCATCCTGCGGGAGAGGTTGTCGAAAAACCTCTGTGATGACAGGCCGTGTATAAAATT